>NC_141601.1:11072519-11268571 GCF_047967505.1 Dipteris shenzhenensis | reverse complement strand
TGTCTAGTTGGCTGCGTGTAGTGTGGGCCAAGGGTCCTCCCTCTTCAAAGGCCAAAATTTGTAAATGGCCTTTTTTTGCTTGCAAGGGCTGACCACCCTAGAAAAATTTAGGCTCTTGTCGCAAGTGTTTGAAGAGCTAGCTGCTATATTAGTGGCATTGCTATCGTGGGTGCTTCTCTTCAAGGAGTTTCATGTTTCGATGAGGCCAAATTTATTTCATGCAAGACCAAGAACATTTACCAATCCTTCCCCCCTCCGGGCCCCCTCCCTCCCTCCTCCCTCCTCCTACCGCAATACTCATCACTCACTTGCCAAGACGGTCCATTTTATGGGCAAACCACCTTGGACTTGGGGCATTAGGCTAGGGTCCAAGGTAGTGGTCAAACCTGCACACACCACCCACACACATACACACACACACACACACACACACACACACACACACACATTTTGACCACCATGCTAGGACTTAAGCCCTCATGTATGCTATCCCGTCGGTGGCTTGCCTTTTCGATTCCCCCTATCGGCTATTGCCTTTTTGCTACCCTGCTGGCCATTTCCTTTCTGCTATCCCACAAACCATTGCCTTCCTGCTATCCTGCCAGCCATTTCCTTTTTGATATCCCACTAGCCGTTGCCTTTCTGCTAACCCACCGGTCTTCGCCTTTCTCCCACCCCCACGGCTCGTCGCCCTAGCTTCTATCCCGTCGACAGTCGCCTTTGTGTTAATCCACCGATCACTACTATAGTTCCCATCCCGCCACCTATTGCCATAACTCCTATCCCCATGCCCCGTCATCTTATGCCATCCCCCTGGCCGTAGGGATACTAAAAACTATATAAGGACCCCCTATCTCCCTGGGTCGTCACCATAACAAAAACAATGAAACTTTGCCAAAATTTTGCCAGACTTTCCCCCAGCTCCCTGCCCTCTTCTAGCGCATTTTAGCCCTCAGTTAATGTCCTCATCCTCCTCCTCTTCCATCGATTTGCTTATCATTCAATTTCCCTCCTTCTCCATCAATCTAGAAAATGAATTCTTTGAGTTCGAAATGGAGCTCGGTCTCCACCCCCCAATCCTGCAAGCCACCGGCCCCTCCGAATTGTAGAGTATGCCTTCAGGGACCATTTGCATGCCCTCCGACATCCCAACTGAGGACCTATAGGTGGAGGAAGAGATCTTGACATAGTAGGCCACTCAAGATGTGCCTACAGCAAAAACTAGCACTATTCCCTCCAGGTCATCAAGGAAGCGCACCCCCACCCCCACACAAGGGGAATACAAAATTGTGCAGTCTTAGATGCACTCACTGCTTGGAGAGGCTTGGCTCTAGCATCTCAACGGATGTGCCATCCACTCTGGCTATGCATACGAGGGACACGACTACGCCCTCCACTACCACAATGCAGTGGCGTATCAAGCACTTAAAGAGCCAGAGGTTCAGGCATCTCTCACATTGACAGATCTTGGATCCATGGGGTAGACTACCTCCCTTGTCACCTAGACATGAGGCTACTAGGAGAATTCCTCCAAGCCTACAACTCCAACACTAATGTCGGTGTCTTGTGCGATGTGACAGGCACTCCCCACTTCTACCACCTCAACGTGGATGTGGTGCGAGCCGCCTTCGACCTCCCAGTCATCGTCGCCGACAAATACGCTCAAAAGAAAAAGATGCCTGAGGCCCTCAACGAAACCTACAGATATGATCATAAAATGAGCAAGGGGCGCATCCATTTTTTGGAGATCATCAGGCGAGAGTTGGAGAAGTCAGCACACTCTCTCCAGTGGTTGACCCAAGTCAAGCATACGGATCCCCACCAATCTATCGTGCCCAACATCTTGGCAAGACTGGCAGCCCCCCAAAGTCACCAACTGGGTGGACTATTTTTGCAACTAGATGCGGGAGGACCTCAAAACACACGATAAAGTCCTCGGCAACCCTATGTTGTACATGCCAGTCCTCTATCATATGCTACAGTTGCAACCGCCAATCAACTACGGGTTGGCCGACAAAGCCACCATGGGACCAATATCAGCCAATGAAGAGGAGAAAGTGGCGGTTCCAAAGCGATCAAGGACACAGCCCAGTGCCACCCTGGCCAACACTCTGCTCAGCCACCGGTCTGAAGTGAGCTGCTTGCCTAGTATGAAGATCGATAGGTGCAAGCATTCTTACACAGGAAGCACCACATGGACCACTCTGATCCACGCTCCAAGGGCAAGGCCATACCCCAATACCCCATCCATATCGATGATCTCCTTGGGGATGACACTGTCCACATTGGCCTCCACCAAGGAGCCTAAGATACTCAGGTCACTCCCTCTGCACCTCAAGTCTCGGCCTCAACTACCTCCCACCCTTAGGAGGCCACCTCCTTCATCACCATCTGATCCTCGTCGCCATGGGCAGGCCTCACCAAAGCCCTTCAGTTTTGCAGTGCACCCCAGTGTCAGACAACGAGCTGGGACAACAATATGTTAGCCAAGCAGCTCTCCCACTCCAATTAGATGGAGCTGCAACTATTTGATGCAATGGCCCAACTCCCACAAGTGGCACGTACCATTCTACAAATATGATAAGAACAGGCCTCCCAGCTCTGAGTCTACTCTCCTCCAGGCATAACTCTCCATGGGCGACAACCACAGGTTGATGGTCGACACCCAAGCTATAGGGAAAACTGCCCTCAATAGAGTGAAAGAGTATTCCAACAAGGTTGAAGAGCTAGAGCTCTCCATTACAAAGCTCAAAGATGAGCTCTCTGCTAGTGAATCCCTGGTACAAACCCTCATGGAACAAGTAGACAAGGCAAAATCCCGCCTCTGCCAAATGAACAAAGGGCCCAAGCCGAGGAGTAGCAAGCCAGAATCCAGGAGGGATATGATCAAAAAATTCAGACCCTCCAGGATTTCTTGACACAGGAGTGGGCACTAACCGTTACTATGCAGGTAGACAATGAGCGCCCGCGTACTTCTAGCTGCCCAGAGGAATCCATGCTGGAAGACCGTGAGCAACATGAGTTCCGAAAGTATTGAGAGGTCTCGTCCCAACTAGCCACATACATTCTAGCCCCACGCATTGTCCCCCAAACCCTATAGATGCACTTCGACGCCCTTCGTGCACAAAACCTCATCTTCCAACTCGACCTCATTGCTCCCCTTCCTCCTAACACCCTCCAAACCATCCTCTACCATAATGCCAACCACTGTCGGTCCATTCTCACCATGTCACACTTTTGTCTTGATCTTTAGGTAGCCGACCTCTCTCTTCTTCGTCCCTCTGACCCTTCAGACCCTTGCTACCCACCCCATCCTAAACTTCCAAGCATGGTGTTGGGTCATCATCGAGTCCACTAATTACCCTTGGGTGATGATGTGATGCAACCTTGGGGCGCCAACTCCCTTTAGTAAAAAAACCCATCAGAATCTTGAGTATGAGATGAATTTAACAATATGCCATGAGTAGAAATTACTCAAATTAACATGGTTGTGTTCTACACTAAAAGAGCTTCAAATATGTCTTTACACCTTGAAATTGGGTAACACATAAAAAAGTTACATTAATTTGAAAGGAGATGGGTTTTCATATTCTAGTGTATTTTTTGTTTTAACCCCCCCATCCAAAAGACCCCCCCCCCCCCGCCCCCCTTGGGTCTCACATATTATGAAAAATATGTACAAATCTTAAAATCTTTCATATTTTTCAAGGTGTATACCTTATATTTTAACGGTGGGCGGACATGAGATTTTCATATTTTTCCCTCGCATATTTGAATTTTTTAAAGAAAATCCATGCATATTATATATGGACCTTGTCCCCCCATACCCTAGATTCTGGACGAGGGTAGTAACATATTACATAATGAGTTGGCACCCCAGGGATGCAACTACCCAAGCCTGATGAATTCAGCCCCTAGGTCTGCACTCCCGAAGGCCTTCAAGACTATATCAATTGAATGCAAATCTATGGCCGAGCCTCCGCGGTCCAAATGCAAGGGCATCTAGTGGCATATCGCTCCATCGCCTACCATCCCATCGGCATAATCATTCTGTATAACCGAGTGCTACAAGCTCTCTAGGATTGGTTCGAGTCCTTGGTCAGCAATTATGAAACAATTCATGTAGCATATCTCAAAGAAGTCATTGAGGAGGACGGGCAAGAAGCCATAACAGTTTTTAACTCTACCATCCCGCCCATTGAAATCCCACAATTGCTTCGTGTTGATCCCGCCCAACCCCCACTCCCTTGCACAAACCTCCCAAAGTATTCCTCCAATACCAGCTCTGCATAGCACGGGACCTCCCAGTACATCTCCTCCAAAGCCTCGGTCGACCTCCCGGATGAAGCCCTCAACATGCTCCTCAAGTCGACAAACTTTGTACATACGCCCATCGACATGTTGCCCACTGGGACTACTAAAGAGGACCCTATGCCTATGGAAGATGATAATGTTACTCCAACACCTCCCTCCTCCCCACCGAAAGATGTTTAGTGGAGACCTGATCTATAGTCCTTCCAAGAACTACCCGATAGTGCACTAATGCATCACTGGAAGAAGCAACTCGAAGGATCTTGCCTCCACCTCTACGAAATCGTGGAGGTTCACCCCCTTACACAGTTTATTACCTAGTCCTTCAACAACTGGTGGCAAACCCATCCAAAGTGCACATGCGGCGGCTACCACCTCTCCTCCGATGCTCCAATCCCCCTCACCGACGCCAACGTCGGCCTCCAACCTTGCTGGCACATTCCTTTTTTGAAGAAGGAACTGTTTTGGCACTACTATCGTAGTGCCCATGTCGACCAATGGATCCATCCCCTATACATGACCTTGGAACGGTGATGGGACCTGGGCCCAGTTCTGCGAGCTCCAATAGAAGGACCCCAATATCTTGTACGACTTCCCGAAGTATAATTTTCTTAAGGAAATGATGCAGGAGGGATTTTGCCTCTACCTCCAGTCATTCAATGACACCTACAGCTCCATCCCCGATCCTGTGGTCGTTGCATCGGTCCACTTCAACTGCCTCATCCTATTACTCCTTCGTGATCTCCCCCGCCCATAGTGGGTTGATTGATGACAAGCTCCATAATCTCAACAACAAAATTGTCTTCAACCTTTACCTCGGCCCCTCTTCACTTCCAGGACCTTTGCATCTACCTTTAAGTCCGCAATATCCATGGCCATCACATTTGCACATACGAGGAGATGCATGATACCAACTTTTGGAATCTTTGCTCTTACTTCACTTGGATCACCCCTGACCACTAAGAAATCCTCTAGATGGCCCTCTCCACCCATGTCCTCCAATGCGATTGATCTGAGGGTAGCTCAGCAACAGGAAGTGGGGCATGTTGATAGCCACAGCCCTAGAATGCACAATACAGTCACAGAATGTATGGTAATGAGTGATTAGAGGTGATTAGGCTTCATGATTTACTTTAACACCTATAGCCATGGATTGAGTACAACTATGGGCTCTACGGGTTACAAATACAGGCTTTATGGGTTTTGAGCCGCAAATGGCTCAAGATCAACCTTGTCACTCTAGGTTTTGAGCCTCACATCTGGGTTTTGAGCCTCAAATGGCTTAGGTCTCGAATGGGCGAGGTTAACACATGCTATTTGGGAATTGGGCATGAGCACCTCCTAATGCTAGGTGTATCCCAAACGCCCTGGTGGGAGCACCTCCTCATTCTGGGATTGTTCCAAGTGCTCTTATATGGTTAACACAAGTGCTATTTTTGACACACAGAGAAGTGTAACAACAGGAGATGCAATAAAAAGAGGGAAGGAAAGGATAGAGAAGATGCCTTGGTACCCTATGGGCACAAGAGCCTTGTGAATATAAATAGAGGGAGAGTGCCAAAAGGAAAAGGGTTAGCCCTCCCTTCAAAAGGTGACTTTGTATAAAAGGCCAAATGGTTGACTTTGGTCTTCAGTGTTGTATGCACAAGTTTGGAATACAAGCTCCCTCTTCTCTTCCAAGAGTGTCTTTGGGTGTTCTCTTGTTTCCCTTGTAGTGCCTTTGTGTTTTCCACTCCATCCCCTTCACTCTCCTCTTCCCTTCTCCATCTCCCTCCCTTCTCCCCTCCCTTCTCCCCTCTCCCTCTCCTCCCCCTTCTCCCCCTTCTCCCCCTTCCCTCTTTCTCTCATGGAAACACAATGCAACAATCCGAGAGTCACTTGTGGATGGCTCATGCTTTGCATTTCTCTCACAAGGAGTATTTTGGAGTGGAGGCTCCAATGGCATTCCTTCAAGATCCCCATGACATGTGAGTCACCGTTGAGACTAAGTGGGTTATAAATTTTTGGTCTCATAAAGGTCTGAATGTTACTAGCGTTCGTTTCGTCAGGAATGGATATATTGTTTTCCTATTTGAAAAGTTGAAAATGGCTTCAGAGCTAGTACATGGATGATTAGAAGCCAACCCTTATCTATTCAGATGTGGGATCCTTCCTTTAATCCCAATTTGCCATCGCCCTCCAAAGCCCTAATCTGGGTAGAATTCTATGATCTTCCTCTTTCCCTCTTCGCGCAAGTAGATGCCCTCTATGCCCCGCTAGTTCAATTCTTGGGTCTAGAAATGGAAAGATGCATAAGACGGAGAGGTAACCCTCAAGCGTGTGTCTTGATGGATCTAGCAATAGACCCACCTAACACCATTTGAGTGTCGAATGGTGATGGAGAAAAAATGATTCAAAAAGTCTTCTACAAGAATATTCCCAACTCCTGCCTTCTATGTGGCTTGGGCGGAAACTTCATCAAGGACTATCCATCCACAAGAGTAACTATAGAAAAGAAAGTACAGAGGTACCAATCCCCCCCCTAGAATGTGGAAACTGCAGAAGAAGAAGCTCCTTCAGCAAACCCAAAACCAAGACTCACAGAAAGGAGAATGTTCAATGGAGGGAAGTTAGTTTAGAAAACCAAGTTGACATGAGTGCAACCCCTAAGGAAAAAGTATTTTTGCTTTGACCTCTTCATATCTTTGCACACATCTTTGCATCTCAGGACTATTGAGGACACACAATTTATTGCATTTCTCTCTTTGTGCTTCACTCATCTTTCTTTCAACCCCTTTACCTTGTGAAACCTCTGCAATGACACGATTATCGTCGTCGATGTTCCAAGCATGTGGCATATCAGGATCCATGGATGCAAGAAACCCTATGATGTATACTAATGACTCTTGCACAAGCCATCCCTGTGCAATTCTTGCTTCATGTCTAGCTCTTTTCCTTACAAATCCCTTCAAACTTTTCATAAATTGTTCAAGGAAAAACATCCAACAACTATGAACAATTCCTACAATGGTGACCTCATCAACTACATGTACAAGAAAATGCACCTGAGTCATCATAATGCTTGATGGAAAGTGCTTCTCAGCAAGCACACATCTTTAATGGAATCCACCTTAGCCCTCTTGATGCTTGATATAGAGATCTATTTTTGTGAGATCCACCTATTCCACATGCACCTGTAAGATTCAATATTTTCTACCGATCATTTAAAATTGTATGAAATATAATGAAGGTGATATGATAGTAAGCATAGCTGACAATGCCACTGATCTTGTAGATAGCTTTTCTAACATCTGAATTCGATAAGCATTCTTTCACTATAATCGGGAGGATAAACTACCCAAGCAACAAAGGAGTTATAACAATGTATCACAATCATATAAGTTACACAAAAGCATCACAATATTAGTTCTACTAAGCATTAAAGCTAACATGTAGAATAATTGTAAGACCTTGTGCCAATCATGGGACTTGAGACCACTAATCTTATTGTCCTTTGTAAATGCTCCCCTAAGTCAATGCATGTATTCTATGGGTGTTTGAAAAGATGAAATGTACGCCTTCACCCTTGCCTCCTCTACCTCGGAAAGGATCCATGGTGCTTTTGGGAGAATAATTCTAGGAGGATGCTCTTGGGTTCCTGAACCACTCTCTTGAGTTATAGAACCACGCTCTCAAGTTCTATGCACATGCTCTTTGGGGCCACAAGTGACCCATCTCTTGCAAGTCTTCTTGAACTCCCCTTGTGTCTTTGTCACCAACCAAGTGTGCCCAAATAGAAGCACCCACATTCTTGAAGATATGCATGGGATCCAAGAGATGATTGATTTGTAACTCACCCCAATATAAAAGCTCTTGAAAGATCGACAGTTGTTCCATACCAAGAGGAGGCTCCTCACAATTAGCTCTCCAATCCCGAATCCAGTCAATTGCCTATCAAGTTGACCTTCACATGCAAGATGACCAAGTGGAAGGTATTGAGCATTGGCACAAGTAGGGCAAGCTTGAGGAGGCCTTTGGCGGCACCTTGATCAAGGGTGCCATGTATACATCCATATTTTTTGCCTTGTACTTCTCTAGTAGCTAAAACCCCTTAAACCCATCCAAATTCCCTAAACCCCCCCAAACCCTAAACCCTAAATCCCCTGAAACACCAAACACCCTAAACCCCCCCAAATCCTTCCCCTAAACCCCCCAAATTCCCTAAACCCCCCAACCTTGAACCCCCTTAAATCCAAAACCCCCCTTAAATCCCCTCGAACACCCTTAAACCCCCTAATACCCCCCCAACCCCCCTTAAACCCCCCTAAATTCCTTCAAGCCCCCTTACACCACCCTAAACCCTGTAAACCTGTCCAAATTTCCTAGATCCCCCCAAACCCTAAATCCCCTTAAACCACGAGCACCCCAAGGTCTGAACCCCCGTAAATCCCTCCTAAATCCCCTCAAACACCCTTGAACCCCCCAAAATCTACCAAGCCCCACAAACCTTCCCAAAAACCCTAAACCCCCAAAACCCCAAACTCATGTTTCATCTCGGTATGAGTGTTGGTATAGGCATCGATATATATTGATGCCATACCGGCTCTCATATCGACACCTCTACCATATATACTCATGCTGATGCTGATGGTCATATCGATGGCATCGGGAAAAAATTGGTGCCTTTCCTTCTTTCTGTGATGCCATTCACGTTTTCATTTCTTACATTCTCCTTCCTTGCTTTCACTTTGCAATCACCCTCAATCCTTGCCTCCTCACTCCTCCCTCCCTGTCCCACCTCTCCATCATTCTCTCTCTCCACCTACAAGTCTTGCAAGAGCTCCCTCTCCACCTCAAAGTAAGAATTTATCTCATCTACTTCTATTTCAAGTTTTTTGGGTTTCTTTGTCTTTCTTTCTCCCTCTCCTCGAGTTTCCCTTCCTTTCTCTTAAGTTTCTCTCCTCCTTTCCTTTTATTTCTCTTAAGTAAAAAACAATACATGAAAAGAAATCATGAAAGAGAGGAGTATGAGAGCTCTACCTCTTGTTTTCTTGCTTTGTCCTTGTTTGTAGGCTTCTCTTTGTCTCCTCTCTCCATTCCTTTGGTATGTTGCTTCTCCAAACTCCTTTCACTAATTGGTTTTCTTAAAATGGTATGTTTCCTCTCTTTTACAGGGCAAAAAACACAAAACACAAAACTTTGGTCAGAATCATCCGGTGTCATGCCTAAGACACATACTTTCTAGGTAAGAATGTGCTTTCTCTCTCTTGTTTTCTTTTTGTGCATACATTAGCCTATAGCTAGCGCCTTAAGTGCTAGCTGTAGAGATGGGAGTAGATACTCTCCACTCTTCTCCTCTCTTTTGCTTCTCATTCTCTCCTCTTATTATTCTCTTCTCTTCATCATTGCTCCTTCTTTCCTCCTTCGTCCTTTTCTTCTCTTTTCCCTCTTTCTCTCCTCTCTTATTTTCTCTCTCCTCTCTTTTCCTCTCTTTTTGTCTTTTCTCTCTCTTTCTTTCCTCTCTTTTCTTTCTTTCTTTCCTCTCTTTTATTTCTCTCATCTCTTTTCTTTCTTTCTCTCCTCTCTTTCTCGCTCTCTTTCCTCTTCCTTGTTCTCTCTTTTACCTATTTCTCTCCTCTCTTATTTTGTCTCCCCTCTCTTTTCCTCTTTTCCTCTCTTTCTCTCTTTTTCTCCTCTCTTTTCCTCTCTTTTCTCTTCCTCGCTCTCTCTTTTCCCTCTTTCTCTCCTCTCTTATTTTCTCTCTCCTCTCTTTTCCTCTCCTTCTGTCTTTTTTTCTCTCTTTCTGTCTTGTCTTTTAGGCTACTCTCTTCCTCGCTCTCTCTTTTCCTCTCTTTCTCTCCTCTCTTTTTTTCTCTCTTTCTCTCCTCTCTTTTTTTTTTCTCTGTCTTTCTTGCTCTCTCTTTCCTCTTCCTCGCTCTCTCTTTTCCCTCTTTCTCTCCTCTCTTTTCCTCTCTTTCTCTCTTTCTCTCTCTTTCTCTCCTCTCTTTCCTACTCTCTTTCTCGCTCTCTCTTTTCCTCTCTCTCTCTCTCTCTCTCTCTCTCTCTCTCTCTCTCTCTCTCTCTCTCTCTTCCTCTCTCTTTCTCTCCTCTGTTTCCTCTTTTTATCTCTTCTATTTTCCTCTCTTTCTCTTTTTTTTCTCTTTCTCTCCTCTCTTTCTCTCCTCTCTTATTTCCCTCCTCTTGTTCCTCTCTTAGGTACGTCAATTAGTTCCTTCGAGACGATGTAACAACTCTGATATCAACATTACTCAAAATATGCATGTAGGGGCATGAGTGTCTATGCTTCTAAGCCTTCCCCAGGAGTTCTCAATGGGGTCATTGTAGGGAGTGGAGGAATTGTTCTCTTGACATATTCTCATTGTGCACTTTAACAGAGGCACTCGCAGGGTCAGCACACTTGCAAGGTTAGCACATGAGACAGATCTCTTGAAGAGGGGTGTGCATGGTGATGCTCTGCGGTTCTAGGATGTAGTCAACCTAGTCGGTGGAACCAACTAGTCGTCCATGTAATATTCAAGGAATATTCCCTATACCCTAGCAAGAATAAGGGGCTCCCACACAATCACCTTTTTACCATCAATGGTCTCATTGATAGACCTCATTTGACATGCAAGTTAGGATCCATCTAGGTCTCGGGCTCACACATGGCTTCTCCTCATATGGGGGCCTTACAACTTGAGCACCTCGGACCACTGGTGGTTACCAAGAGGGGGGGGCATTGAGCATATCTAACACCCCCCTCAATGTCCACCTGTAGGTGAACTACCTTCTCAGCCTAATGTCGAGTCTCTGAAGATGACCCTGAAGCTGATCCTTCCCAAGTGCCTTGGTGAAGATATCTGCTCCATTTTGCTCTGTTGGACAGTAGACCAATTCCACTATCCCAATCACACACATAGTGATACTGAATCTCTATATGTTTAGTGCGTGCATGAAACACTGGATTTTTAGCAATGGCCATGCAACTTTGATTGTCGCACCTCAGCATAGTTGCCTCATCCTCTTGCACTCCCATGTGCCATAAGATCCTCCTCAGCCACACTGCTTCACATGCAGCAAAACATGCTGCCTTGTACTCAGCCTTGGTAGAAGACAATGCCATTGTTGTGGTTGTTTCTTACTGATCCAAGAGAAGATACCCGAACCTAAAGAGAAACAATATCCAGAAACTAATTTCCTAGAATCAACATCTCCAACCCAATCTGAGTCACAATGACCAGCTAAGGAAGTGCCCGTACCATAGGTGATGCCATAATCAAGAGTGCCCTTTACATACCTAAGCACCCACATCCCTACATTCCAATGATTCTCGCGGGGCTTATTGGAGAACTTGCTCAAAATGCCAATAGCAAAACTGATGTCTGATCTGGTGTTGCACAGATAGATGAGACTACCGTCCAACTTCCTGTACCTCCCGCTGGTGGTGAGGCATCCTCCATGGACAACCTCGCATTTACCTCCATAGGTGTAGCTATCTCCTTGCACTCGAACATACCAAATGCCTTCAAGATCTCCCTTGCATATTTTTGCTGAGAGATGAAGATCTTGCCTGGCTCTTGCCAGACTTCAATCCCCAAACAGTAGTGCATCAATCCTAAGTGTCTGTCATCTCAAACTCTGTGCTCAACACCTTTCTAGTCTGCTGGATCATGTCTTCATAGTAATAAGGAGATCATCCACATATAGAACAATAATAGCAGTTTTTCCTCCTTTCCTATACACATACAAGTTAGCATTTGAGGCACATCTTTTGAAGTTTAATTTATGAAAGAATTTGTTTATTCATTGGTACCATGCTCTTGGGGCCTGTTTCAGCCCGTATAGAGCCTTCTTCACTTACATACCTTATTCTCAGAATGGGGGGCCTCAAACCCAAGTGGCTAAGCCACGTACACCTCCTCCTTGAGGTCACCATTTAAGAATGTTGATTTAACATCCATTTGATAAACTGGCCACTTTTTATGAGCAACCACCGATATTACTATGCGGATAGTGGTCATTCTGGTAGTCAGAGTGAAAGATTCCTGAAAATCAAACCCTTGAACTTGCAAAAATCCATTTGCAACCAATTTGGCTTTGTACTTTTCCAAAGTCCCATCGGCCTTGTACTTTACCTTCCAAACCCAATTGGTGCTAATAAACTTTCTGTTAGGTGGTCGATCTACTAGCTCCCAAGTTTCATTCTTCATGATGCTATCATATTCTACTTGCATAGCAATTTTCCAATCTCGGTTTGCAAGTGCTTCCTCCAAACTCGCAGGCTCCTTTACTTCTGCAATAATCTCAGCCATCAACCAAGTCCATATTGTCTATGTGAGCAGAAGCCCTCCTTTGCTCCTCGATTCTCTGAGACCCACCTTGGTCCATCTGCATGATGCTCAATAGAATAGGCATCTAATTATCATGGTCATAGAGCTGCCTTACCCATCATGGCAATGGCTTTTTTGGCAGTGTAATAACAGGTTCTTCATCATCTGATATTTCCTCCTCCTTTATAGCTCTTGGGACAGGTCCATAGTGAATTACCTCTTCGCTTGATGATAAAGTGGAAGAGCTCTTCTTTGCCTCCACTAGATGTGGTTGCTCCCTGAACACCACATCACGGCTCGCTATGATCTTCTTTGTCTCTTGGTCATACAACTTATAGGCTTTCTTCTCATCACAATAGCCTAAGAAGATACATTTGGTGCTTTTTGGTTGTAGCTTGTTTCTCTCTTTGTCTGGTACATGTGCATAGCATTCACACCCA
The DNA here is from genome assembly GCF_047967505.1 of Dipteris shenzhenensis. Taxonomy (NCBI): domain Eukaryota; kingdom Viridiplantae; phylum Streptophyta; class Polypodiopsida; order Gleicheniales; family Dipteridaceae; genus Dipteris; species Dipteris shenzhenensis. The sequence continues at coordinate 11,255,511 of NC_141601.1, read as the reverse complement.
AACATTCTGAAGTGGGAGACAGATGGCTTCTTACCGTTGTAAGCCTCATGTGGTGTTTTACCTTTGAGTGACTTTGTATAGCTATGATTAAGGATGTAAATCGTAGTATTGACAGCCTCAACCCAAAAGTGGTTTGGCAGTCCAGCACCTTTCAACATACACCTCCCCATCTCCACTGTGGTCTACATTCAGCTTCAACAACCAAATTTTGCTGAGGCATATGTGGTGTCATCGTTTGTCACTTGATCCCTTTGCTCTTGCAAAAATCTCCAAACTCTGTAGAAACAAACTCACCACCACCATCTGATCTGATTTTCTTCACTTTTCTCCCTGTTTCATTTTCAACAAGCTATAGCCATTCTTTAAATTTACCAAAAGCTTGAGCCTTTTCGTGAAGAAAGTACACCCACATCTTCCTACTATAGTCTTCAACAATCAATAAAAAATAGGAAGATCCCCCCAAGGCATGTGTAGGCATCTTACCGCACAAGTCAACAGAGAGTCAACATGCACCGACTCTAGAGGAGCGTTTGCTATATTCTTGCTTTCTTGTGGGAATGCCTTTCTCTGTTGCTTTCCCATCATGCAAGCTTCACATGGTTCTTTGATTTCTACGACTGCTGGTAAATGAGCAACCATACCTTTCTTTTGCATCTCCTTCAGCACTACAAATCCGATGTGGCTGAATCTTTCATGCCAAAGTCTGCTTATGCCCACTCCAGTAGTGGCTGTAAGGGCACTTAGCTCATACAGAATGTTCCTCCTTACTCCTATGCCAACAAGATTGCCTGCACTATCCAGAATTTTTGCTCCTGTCTTGTTGAACCTCACCTCATGGTCAAGGTCAGTTATGGAAGCAATTGATAGAAAATTTCTCTTGATTTTGGAACATACAGCATAGTAGATAGTTTCTTAACATCTCCATTAAATACAGAAACAAATGAAACCGTACCTATACCCTCAACAGGGGATTTTGCATTATTACCAACGGTCATGATGATGGAGTCCTATAGAGGCTGCATGGAACAATATAGACCCTTCTTGCAGGTCATGTGATGGGAGGCACCACTATCCAACACCCATGAATCAGTGGTTGAAGCTTCTTGAACTGAGGAACACTCTTCCTCAATGGCCAGAAATAGATCCAACTATGCTTCCACTGTGTTAGCTATCTCTTTCCCCTTATCTGTCTTCTTCAGGATACCATTCTTTTCATCTGCTTTCTTGACTCGGCAATCTGCAATCATATGGCCCTTCTTCTTGCAGTAGAAACATTCTCCCTAAAAATTCTTCTTGCTGCCCTTCTTCTTTTTGTTACCACTAGTGGGAAGTAGCAAGTTAAGGGTGTCCACTTTTTGTTCACTCCCCAATCCTTAGGAGGTGGAAAAACAAGCTTTTTAGCACACAAAAATGCAAATCTCACCTACTTCCCTATGGATCTAGTCTTTGAAGTCTTCTGACACAACATCACACTTGCTATTGTGCACACAATCGTATAGTCTGATCGAAAATTTGATGCACACACAAAGAATTTCTTTGTGTCACACGGCATGGTTCCAGGGTGGTCACACGTTTGTCACGAACAGAGAGTGTCATATTAAATTCTAAAATTCTCACTCATTTTAGATTAAATGTTATTGAAACTTTGTAAGTGGTCTCTTTGCATTATGTAGAGCTTAACTTGATTTATTGGTAATTTTTTGAATGATTTATCTAATTATAAATAATTATTAATAATAAATAAAGTCATAAAATACATGCATTTTAGTAGCACACCACATTTTTTTAGTATTTTGAATAATTAAGCAAATCCAATTCGGTGGAAGGTTAGTAGGCACATAAGGGTGTGTGGTTGAATCATCAAATCCCAAATCCAACGGTTAGATTTAGGAAGATTGAAGTTTAATTTTTACTTTTACTCCTTAGAGGATCAACAAAGAATATTAAAAATAAATCTAGTAATTCTCAAACATGACCAAACATTTCAAAAATGTCAATATTTTTAGTCCTCTGCATGATGAATAAGGGGAAAAAATTTTGGTTAAATTTGAGTAAGGGAAACGTACGATATGGCCTCCAACAATGAAATCTCCCTTTTGTGGGGGAAAAAGGGCCACACAAGCCTAATACCAAGACAAGGTAGGCTTGGTATTAGGCTTGGTGAGGTAGGCTAGGAGCATCACCAACCCTAGTGGCAAGCCTTTGGAGTCTGCATGCTGCCCATGCGGAAGGCTGAGTCATCAAAACCATGCCATGTTGTTAGACCACGTGGTGCCATCTCATCAAGGAGATGTGACATCACTCCTTGCCATGTCACCTTACATTGCCACACGTGCTGCCACATGTGCCACCTCATCATTCCACATCATGAGCCATGTGATCACACAATGCCACCTTGGCATACCTCCTCAACCTTGCCACATCACCAATCCCTCAACCTCAATTTGCCATGTCAATCTACCACCTCATGAAGGCCAACTCATCATGCCACATCACCTTTCAATGTCATGGAAGAGACTATATTACCACATCATGACCATGCATGGTGCCACATCAGCCAGATGTATACACATGACGATGTGCGAGGCATAAAATACCTCGATCGAGGTATATGACCTGCGTGAGGGATACAATACCTCGATCGAGGCATATGACCGAGGACACCTAGGGATACCTCGATCGAGGTTTATACATGCGTAATGCATTGAATACCTCGATCGAGGTATATGGTCTGATCGAGGTATATGATCTGGGCTCTGGGCATAGCAGACCTCAATCGAGGTATTTGAAGGTACAAAACTTAGCCAATTAGTTTCAATCTTAGCACCAAAACTTAGCCAATTAGTTTCAATCTTAGCACCTCTCCACCAATAATAATGAAGAGCAATCTAAGAGCAATCTAGTGGATGAGTTGAGGCTCTCTATAAGACACCACGTTTTGGTTCATTTCACCCATTCTTAGCCATTCTTGCCTCCTCATCACTTTGTCACACCTTCCATCCTACTTTCATTGAGAATGGGTTCTCAAAGCCGTAGAGCTAGTAGACGTGAAAGATGTAGGAACCCCCCCCCAAATCTCATTGACGAGGAGCGCAAGCGGAAGGCTCGTGAGCACAAGAGAGCCTCTAGAGCTTCAGCTCGCGCTGCCACCACTGATCCACCTCCAGCTCTACCTCTACATCCCACCTCCACCCCCACCTCCACCCCCACCCCCACCTCCATTGTCCCCCCATCCTCATCTGCTCCCCTACCTCTAGCCTCCGCCCTTCCCCTAGCCACCTACATTTTGGCCTCCACCTCTACCTCTTCCCCCTCCACCCTCCACCCTCCCCCTCCCCCTCCCCCTCCCCCTCCCCCCGCTCCACTTGGCACCTCCCTTCCCCCGTCCACCCTACCATCTCCCATTGATCCCCTTGCCCCACCTTGCAGCAGCAGTGTTGCTTCACGACGTGACTTGCCGAAGTCCACTATCCGTCGTCGTACTAGCAAGATTGTGCAGTCTTTTTTTTGTGACCTCACGCCAACTTCACAGTCTTCTCTTCTCACGTCCCGGATTGATCACCCTGACTTGGTAGAGTGTAGGAGGCTTGCTGGTCTTGGTGCACGTAGAGATAGGGTTGTATTTAGCGAGGTCCTTAGCAGTGTTTGACGTTCCTATGCTTCTATTAAGCATAGGAACTCCAGTGATGCCTTGGCAGCACGTCGTGCTATTGTGGCTGCCATTAGTAGACCTCATATGATAGGCCATGTGCGTACCGCTTCACGTCTTCTTCAGATTGCACCGCGCACATTGCAAGCAGGCATTGCGAGCAGGCATCATTAGGAGGTAGAGTCTAGAGGATAGTGAGACTGATGCTCTTTGGGCTTCGAGTGGTCGTGCACCTCGCAGCGATCGATTGTTGGATGATTCCACCAGGTCCTTCATACAACAGTTTTGGGAGGAGCATTGCAGAGCATCCCCGGTGTTCAAGAAGGCATTGCAGAAGAGGGTGTCATGCGGTGTGTACATTGAGCATGGTGCATGTTTTTTGGAGTGTACCCAGACTGAGTTGTACACTCAGTTTGTAGAGGCGCACCCGGAGTTCAAGATTGGGTAGAGGTCATTTGAGCGATGCAGGCCATGGTTTGTGCGATGCTCTCAGGAGCGTGACACATGCTGTTGTCGCTACCATGTGGATTTTGGATTGATGTATGACGTATTCCATTCCCTTGATGGTCATAGGGGAGTGGTTCCTACTAGCCCTCGCGACTTCATTCATTCCATATTGTGTACACGAGATGGTGATGCTTTATTCCACTCCCTTGATTGTGTGGAAGGCACGTGTACTTTGTGTGGTGACTTTGCTAGAGTGCCACGAGTTGCACTAGATACTTGTGATGTGCAGATGGTTCGTTGGCAGTAGTAGGAGTATTGTACCTTGACATTAGATGGTGGTGCACAATCGAGGAGGTTGCAGCTTGTGGGGAAGGAGACACCACGTGTTGTATTCATTGACAGTTTTCGAGGGAAGTTGTACCGCTACATACGCCACTCGCACACTGCGAAATGGGAGGATCGTCAGTTCCGTGCATGTTTGAGGACATTTCCTACAGGGGTGGTTGTCTCAGTGGTGGACTTTGCGGAGAATTACACCTTTGCACCACAGCATGAGATCCAATCGGAGTATTATTTCTCCGAACAGGTGACGTGTGATTGAGTATTGATTTTTTCCCCGCCTCATTATATTGAATTATTTCAATAGTCATATTTTTTTTCAATGCCATATTGCAGGTTGCTATATTTGTGCACATTAGCTATCGTCATGCACAGGCTCATGTGGATGGCATTGATAGCACCATGGACTCATGCGTCATTGTCGAGAGTATCACTTCTACATTAGTGATGATCGATTGCATGATGCCCATTTTGTGCAGCATTGCTTCACTTTGCATGATAGTTTCTTGAGGGATCATGGTGTCACATGGCAGCGGCACTGGGTCTGGTCAGACGGCTGCAGTGGTCAGTTCAAATCCGCTAGACAGTTTTATTGGTTCTGCAGATGGCACCATGAGACAGGCATTCTAATCACATGGAGCTACTTCGAGACAGGGCACGGTAAGGGAGAGCACGATGGTGGGCCTTGTAAATCCTTCTAGCCTATTCGCAGCATATATTATCATACCAAGCCTTGTAACATATTGGATAAATTTTGATTTCTATCGTCACTATCAAAGTTGTAGATGATTCAAGTAGTATCATTACAAGTACTTTGAGTACTATTTTTCATCATGTCTACATCTAATGACCTCAATCTAGAGACATCTGATAAGCTAGGAAACTCCAATTAAGGTACATGGAAGTATTAAATGGAGATTGTACTTGTATTACAAGGTACCTAGATGAGTCTACACCTAAACCATCGAGGGACTCTGTAGCAAATCCTAGAATGGGATAAGAGGACAAGCATACATATCATTAGATCAACCAAAATGTTCATTTTTTCATGCTTAGACACACTCAAAACATCAAACAAAGCATGAGATATATTCTTGACTCTTTATTAGTCCAAGAACACTTCTAGAATACCGTCATTCGAAAAATAGATCAATCAGAGTTTCCACAATAGTAATGAACTTGGTCATGTCTATGTACTTAGGATTCAAGACTACAACGATCAACTTGCACCAACAATTGGAGAGATTATGAAGCCCATGGAGATGGTTCAACAAGTCATCCTCAATAGACTAGGTGCTAATGAGGGATAAAAGAATCTAGTGCATTAGTACTTCCATTCTGGAAGTTCAATCACTTGAAGAGTAGTATAATCAATATTACTTGGACACGAACTAAGGACTCACACTATTCAAGTTTAAAGCCCTGTGTGCCCTGGTTACAAGTACTACTCATAGTGTTTTGACCTTGGTTCAACATACATCTAAGTATGAGACGCGGAATTAGACAAGGATCCAGAACCTGGAAAATCTGCTCGTAGCTAAGAAGTTTAATGAAGGAGAGACAGCAGAGGTATTCATAACCCGAATCAAAAATCTGCATGACCAAATGGCTGGTGCTGGGATACAAAAGACCAGCGAAGAGCTAGCTCGGCGATGTCTCTGGATATGTCCATCAAGGTTTGATGGATTGGTAACAGCGCTTAACGAGTCAGGTGAAACCCCAAGCATTGTCATTTGAGGAGTTCTGTGCTTTACTTATGGAGGAGGAATTGAGGCTTAAAGCTCGAGATGGAGGCGGTAATGGGGATGCTGCTTTCTCTGCCACTGCGAAAGGCAAAGGTGGTTCCTCCACCAAAGGTGAGTCCTCTACTAGGGTGGTAGCAAGCTAAGGGTGTCCACTTCCGGACCACTTTCGGGTGAGTGTGACACCCGCTTGAGTGAAAATACAAAGGTTTTGCTTCGGTCTGCAATACCTCGATCGAGGTTTAGTTCCAATGAAAATCACACACGAGGACAACCGAGCCAAGCCAATACCTCGATCGAGGTGCTGGGCTTTTTTCACCGGACCGAGCCTTTACCTCGATCGAGGTTTGCTGGCAAGCCACCTATACATGCCACATCTACCTCGTTCGAGGTATCCTGGCAATCCAGCTAAACCTCGATCGAGGTAATGTGGCATGTCTAGCATACCTCGATCGAGGTATGTGCCATCCGACAGGGCAATCGATAGGGCAGATGACATACCTTGATCGAGGTATGCTGGACCGATGACTTGGCGGCATGTCGAATACATCAATCGTGACATGTGGCATCCGGCTGCTGCCGACATACCTCGATCAAGGTATCGTGGCATGTCAATACCTCGATCGAGGTAGATGTACCGAGATGTATGGGCATGTCACAATACCTCGATCGAGGTATTGTGGCATCTCTATACCTCGATCGAGGTAGATGTAACGAGATGTATGGGCATGTCAAAATACCTCGATCGAGGTATTGTGGCATGTCTATACCTCGATCCGATATGTATGTTGAATGCGAAATACCTCGATCGAGGTAGGGAAACCCTCAATTTTCTTATAAAAGGAGAGCGACCCCCCTCATTCTGCATACCTCGATCGAGCTCCTCCTCATCGACCGATTTCGGATTTGCGGGACGTCGACGGAATTGCGCCAGTAACGGAGAGCGACCGATGGACATCGACGGAGATGGATGGAGCGGGAGAGTCCAGGTAGGGTTTTTTTAATGTAGCTTTTTTTTTTTGCTAAAATTTAATTAAATTTTAGTTTATAGGAATAATTATAAAAAATTTCTAAATTTCAAATGCATTTTAATGTTTTTTTGAAAATTTTGAATTACGACATTTCTTATTTAAAATGTGAAAATGAAAAAAAAAAATTAAATTAGAGCTATTTTTATTAAATAAAAAAACGTTCATAGGAATAATTATAAAATATTTCTAAATTTCAAATGCATTTGTAAATTTTTTTTAAATTTTTGAATAACGACATTTTTAATTTAAAATGTGAAAATGTAAAAATTATTGTTTTTTAAAATCATCTTTGAAAATAAAGAGATTAAAGTTATTTTTTAAATTAGAGCTATTTTTATTTAAATAAAAAAATGTTTAAATTTTAGTTCACAGGAATAATTATAAAACATTTTTAAATTTGAAATGCATTTTAAAGTTTTTTTTTAATTTTTGAATTACGACATTTTTTATTCAAAATGTGAAAATGTAACAATTCTGTTTTTTAAAATCATCTTTGAAAAAAAAGAGATTAAAGTTATTTTTTAAATTAGAGCTATTTTTAATTAAATAAAAAAACGTTAAAATTTTAGTTCACAGGAATAATTAGAAAATATTTTTAAATTTGAAATGCATTTTAAAGTTTTTTTAAAATTTTTGAATTACGACATTTTTAATTCAAAATGTGAAAATGTAAAAATTCTGTTTTTTAAAATCATCTTTGAAAAAAAAGAGATTAAAGTTATTTTTTAAATTAGAGCTATTTTTATTTAAATAAAAAAATGTTTAAATTTTAGTTTATAGGAATAATTATAAAATATTTTAAATTTCAAATACATTTTAAATTTTTATTTAAAATGTGAAAATATAGATATTAGGTTTTTAAAAATCATCTTTGGAAAAAAAGAGATTAAAGTTATTTTTTTAAATTAGAGATATTTTTATTGAAATAAAAAACGTTTAAATCTTAGTTTATAGGAATAATTATAAAATATTTCTAAAATTGAAATGCATTTTAAAGTTTTTTAAAATTATTTTTGGAATTACGTAATTTTTTATTTAAAATGTGAAAATGTAAATATTTTGTTTTTAAAATCATCTTTAAAAAAAAAGAGATTAAAGTTATGTTTTAAATTAGTGCTATTTTTATTTAAATAAAGAAACGTTTAAATTTTAGTTTATAGGAATAATTATAAAATATTTTTAAATTTGAAATGCATTTTAAAGTTTTTTTAATTATTTTTGGAATTACGTAATTTTTTATTTAAAGCCTGAAAATGTATATGTTTTGTTTTTTGAAATCATCTTTTTAAAAAAAGAGATTAAAGATATTTTTTTTATTAGTGTTATTTATATTTAAATAAAAAACGTTTAAATTTTATTTTTAAAAATGATCTTTAAAAAAAAAGAAAATAAGAGTTTAAGTTAGTGAAGTTTTTATTTAAATGTCAAAAAGTATATAATTTGTTTTTTAAAATAATCTATTAAAAAAAATTTATAAGTGAAGTTTACAAATTACTGAAGTTTTGAATTTAATATAATGTTTAAATTTTGTTTTTAGAAATCATGTATCAAGAACAAGAAAATAAGAATTTTGTTAAATAAGAAAATCATGTATTAAAAACAAGAAAACAAGAAAACAAGAACAAGAAAAAGAGAGATTAAAGTAGGTTTTATGCTATTTTTGAAATTGGTGCTATTTTTATTTAAATAAAAAAACATTTAAATTTTAGTCTTCAAAACCATCTTTTAAAAATCATCTTTTATGTGGAATATTATAGATTATATAGTTGGTTAAGAGTTGTTTCATAATTTAGGTAGAGTAAGTAGGCTGTATAAAACACCACATGGGCATTATCCCTAAAACACCACACCACATGGGCAAAGACCCCAACACTAGAGTGGTTAGATGCATAAGCATATGGCTAATTGGATCTTCTAAATGCACCAGTGCATCGAAAACACATACGTAATGCATATGGCTAATTGGATCTTCTAAATGCACCAGTGCATCGAAAACACATACGTAATTTATGATTGTCCAAAGGTCTCCTCTCTCCCCAAGCATGGGAACCAAGTGATGATCTATAGGAATGGCCACTAGTTGAGGTGGATTGCCCAACCAAAATAGATAATATTGAAAAGGCTTAATTATTTTCTCAAAGTTCTCACTTTAAAAGGTCTGTAGTGTCAACCCGCTCTCTTTTTTAATGTGTAGTCCGAGAAATACTAGATGCGCCTTGCTTGTGTATCGTTCAAAGTAATGTATTAGGTATCCTTCTATCTCCTCCATATCTATTGCAAACCCAAGGCAGTAAAGCATTCAAAGAAGGTCTTATCAACCAAACCTCTCCACTATCTGTCCTTAGTATAGGGGCCATAAGTGGACAATGTGGTCCTTACACCACATGTGGAAAAGTTTCATATTGGATAAAAAGTGAAAAAAGGGAAACATATAAGGAAAAAATATTTGAGACATCTAAGTTTAAAAATGCAACAACTAGAGTTTGAAAAAATTTTAATCAAAATTAAGAATTTTTAATAATATTGAGTTTGATAAACATAATATTGAGCCACACATTTGGCCCATCTACCGGTAGGTGCATAGGATGATCCCAACGACATCCTACCTCATCAAGGAGTACGTACAAATAGTTTTCATTATGTAAATAGATTATAAGTCATATTGAATAGAATATTATTTTCATTACCCAAATAGAATATTAATTTCCATGTGTTTTTTTTGTGCATGCGCCAGCTAGCGCACAGGTTCTAGCACCACTATTCGTATGCAGATAGAGATGCTGAGAGCTGAGATGAGGGCACTGCAGGATGCTAGGGCACCCCCTCACTTGGTTGCGAGTCTAGATTCAGTTATTGAGGCTCTGGGTCGATTGGACACAGTTGAGGATGTTGTGGATAGCTTTCAGGCATAGGCTGAGGCAGAGATCACTGGTGGTGGCTTGGATTCGACAGTTGTTTGAGCGTGAGTCACATCACAGGCAGGCCTTAGAGGATATGTTTTGGGATGGTCACACTGAGGTAATGCGACCATGATCAGGGCTCCCCTTGCATATTTTACGTTGTAGGCACCCCATCATAGCAGCACACATTTATCCGAGATATCTCGCTGCGAATGGTGGTCGATTGCCTCACAACCGTCAGATAGCCAGGTCGTTTGCCATATGCAGCTATACGCTGAGTTTGTGCTTGGTCATCGGGTAAACTACCTTAGTACCCGTCTATAGGAGCGGGACATAGTAGGATGGGGCATCAGGAGCGTCAGATTGCAGGTGTTCGGCGTCGATGCGAGGCACCAGAGTTGCACACCATCCCTGCACCGGCATTGCGAGCTGTTGGTGGAGGACAGATTAGGGGGGATGTTCATTCAGTGGCATCATCCTTGCAGCACATGGTCTCTGCCCTATCGAGATCACTTTCGATTCCACCTCCCCCACCTCGATCATCGATGGAGCCTCCCACATCTACACCACCTCCCACATCTACACCGCCTCAGCACGAGTTGGAGGTTTGAGACACACGGATTACAGAGTTGGAGGCATTGTTGGCCGAGTCTAGGGATGAGGTTAGTTATTTTGATTATGTTAGTTTATTTTTTTGTAGCGTGTTTTGAACTGAAGTTTTTTGGTTAATTCTCACCATGTACACAACATGTTTGCATTGCAGGCACATCTATTGTGTCAGGAGATGGAGTCTCGTGTATGACTGTTGCAGACAGATTTGGATGAGCAAAGGATTCGGACACGCATAGCATACCATCGTGCGGAGCACTATATTTTGCAGTTGAGGCATATTAGTCGTAATCCATCTCACCATAGGATCGACCCCAGTGTGGCCCTATACCCCGCTCCTCCTGTAGATGTGCCGACTAGAACACCCATAGACGCAGCAGTCATAGCCAGGCTTCCTACTGCCACTTGCATCCTTTGCCACGAGGAGTTTGACACCGTAGGGTGGTTTGGACTAGGGTGCGCGGCCACATCGCACATCTCCATTGCATGACCCACCACATGGTGGCACGATCACTGTGCCCTGTATGCTTTGTTGACATTGATGTGGCCACATATAGAGGACTAGGCATGGATGATCTATATCCTGGTCATCGTCAGGCCATTGATCCATTCGCCCGCGTAGTCTTGACAGAGCACTACAGGGAGGAGGCACAGAGAGCGTTGCTGATGCAGGAGGGTGCTGATACATCGGTGGTTGCAGCGTGCGTTCCACGACGCTTTTCATATGGTGATTTCATGCCAGGTGACAAGGCACAAGCAGAGGAGGCACGCTGGATTGAGCGAGAGGCAGAGCTGCAGACATCATTGTAGCAGTGGGTGGAGCAGCAGCTTGGGCGGGACCAAGACCAGCATCTTCTACATGTAGAGACGATTACTCGCGCTGGATTTGAGACATGAGTATTCGCAGATGCACGGCTATGGGAGCTGAGACGCGCATACATAGAGGAGGTGAGGGAGGCAGAGATGGCAGCGGTGGCGCGTGTAGCATGCCCTCCTCTTCATCAGGATGAGGCTGGCCCATCTCATGCAGGTGATGAGGCTGGCCCATCTGAGACGGCTTTGCATGAGGGCACACAGCGGATGGTTGGGCGGCGGGTCATACAGGAGCCACGTCAGCGTTCCACTAGAGGATCATATGTGGAGTTATCAGATTCTGATTCAGGATGATTGTTTAGGCTTCACACATTTCTTGTATAGGGATGCACTTCTACAGCATGATGATGATGATGTACAGATTCATTTTGGTACTTTCATGATATTGTTCTTACTTTTATGATGTATGAGCATTTTCGTACTTTCATGATGTTCTTCACACTTTGTTTATCTCAGTTTATAGTTTGTTTAAATGTAACATAAACATTTAAAATTAGAAGTATGATTTTGAATTTCGAATATCTCAATTCACACATCTAATACATAAGGTATTTAAAAAAGAATGCCATGTGAAGTAATTGTAAACATTAAGCATTGAAAAAGTGTTCAAGTTCCAACTTTATCATTTTGAATATCATATTGAATTTCGTATATGTCAATGCTTGCAATTATTACACTAAACCTAAGAGCCGTGCGAAGATTCATCCCCATATGCGTATTTAAAATTAAGAGTATGATTTTGAATTTCAAATATCTCAATTCACACATTTAATACATAATGTATTTTAAAAATAATGTCGTGTGTCGTAATTGTAAACATTAAGCATTGAAAAGGTGCTTGCAAAAATGTATGCATTAGGGAGGTAGCAAGCTAAGGGTGTCCACTTCCGGACCACTTTCGGGTGAGTGTGACACCCGCTCGAGTGAAAATACAAAGGTTTTGCTTCGGTCTCCAATACCTCGATCAAGGTATAAGCTCCAATGAAAATCACACACGAGCACAACCGAGCCTAGCCAATACCTCGATCGAGGTACGTAGCTTTTTCACCGGACCGAGCCTCTACCTCGATCGAGGCTTGCTGGCAAGCCAGCTATACATGCCACATCTACCTCGTTCGAAGTATCGTGGCAATCCAGCTCAACCTCGATCGAGGTCAGGTGGCATGTCCAGCATACCTCGATCGAGGTATGTGCCATCCGACAGGGCAGCCAACAGGGCGGATGACATACCTCGATCGAGGTATGCTGGACACATGACTTGGCATCCCGCTTCTGCCAACACACCACGATCGAGGTATCGTGGCATGTCAAAACCTCCATCGACGTGGATGTACCGAGATGTATGGGCATGTCACAATACCTCGATCGAGGTATCGTGGCATGGCAATACCTCGATCGAGGTAGATGTACAGAGATGTATGGGCATGTCAAGAATACCTCGATCGAGGTATCGTGGCATGCCAACGAGATGTATGGGCATCTCAAGAATACCTCGATCGAGGTATCGTGGCATGCCAATACCTCGATCGAGGTAGATGTGCCGAGATGTATGGGCATGTAAAGAATACCTCGATCGAGGTAGCAAAACCCTAATTTTTCTTATAAAAGGAGAGCGACCCCCCTCATTCCGCATACCTCGATCGAGCTCTGCCTCATCCACCGATTTCGGATTTGCCGGACTTCGACGGAATTGCGCGAGCAACAGAGAGCCACGAACGGACATCGACGGAGATGGACGGAGCAGGAGCGGGAGAGTCCAGGTAGGGTTTTTTTTAATGTAGCATTTTCTTTTATGTAGAATTTGATTAAATTTTAGTTTATAAGAAAAATTATAAAATGCATTTTAATGTTTTTCAGAAATTTATGAATTACGAGATTTTTTATTTAAAATGTGAAAATTAAATTTTTTTTTTAAATAGAGCTTTTTTTAGTAAATAAAAAAATGTTCATATTAGTAATTATAAAATATTTATAAATTTGAAATGTATTTGTAAATGTTTTTTTTTAATTTTTAAATTACGACATTTATAATTTAAAATGTGAAAATTTTAATTTTAAAAAACGTAATTTAAAATTTTAGTTTATAAGAAAAATTATAAAATGCATTTTAATGTTTTTCTTAAATTTATGAATTACGAGATTTTTTATTTAAAATGTGAAAATTAATTTTTTTTTAAATAGAGCTTTTTTTAGTAAATAAAAAAAGTTCATATTAATAATTATAAAATATTTATAAATTTGAAATGCATTTGTAATTTTTTTAAAAAATTTTTAAATTACGACATTTATAATTTAAAATGTGAAAATTTTAAATTGAAAAAACGTTTAATGAGGCATTTTTTATTCAAAATGTGAAAATGTTAAATATTTCTGTTTTTTTTATGTAGCATTTTCTTTTTGGTAGAATTTAATTAAATTTTAGGTTAAAAGAGAAATAATAAAAAATTTCTAAATTTGAAATGCAATATAATGTTTTTTTGAAATTTATGAATTACGACATTTTTTATTTAAAATGTGAAAATGAATTTTATTTTCAAAATAGAGCTTTTTTAGTAAATAAAAAAACGTTCATATTAATAATTATAAAATATTTATAAATTTAAAATGCATTTGTAAATTTTTTTTAAATTTTTGAATTAGGACATTTATAATTTAAAATGTGAAAATTTTAAATTTAAAAAACGTTTAATGAGGCATTTTTTATTCAAAATGTGAAGATGTTCTATATTTCTGTTTTTTTAATGTAGCATTTTCTTTTTGGTAGAATTTAATTAAATTTTAGTTTATAAGGAAAATTATAAAAAATTTCTAAATTTATAATGCATTTTAATGTTTTTTTGAAATTTATAAATTACAACATTTTTTATTTAAAATGTGAAAATGAGATTTTTTTTTAAAAATAGAGCTATTTTTATTAAATAAAAAAACGTTCATAGGAATAATTATAAAGTATTTATAAATTTGAAATGCATTTGTAAAACTTTTTTTAATTTTTGAATTACGACATTTAAAATTTAAAATGTGAAAATTTTAAATTTAAAAAACGTTTAATGAGGTACAAGACTCGCTCGACTTATCAAATTAATAAGACATTTTGTATAAGACTCGCTCGACTTATCAAATTAATACACAAACATAAACCTACTAGTCAACTATTGGAGTTGGACATTAAAGATTGACTAGTGACATGGTTCGTGACCAAAGCTTGAAGTTGACTAGACACTTTGGGACAAGCAAGTTCTTTAGAAGGAAACTAGGTTTAAGCTTGGGTAATCATCCCTAATATATTGGGAAATTACTAATGATAAATCATCCTTTAACTATTTGGCAATTAGTAAGGATCGATTCTACTGATCGATTCTACTAGGAAATATGTTGAAGGCATATGTCCCCTATTAGTCAATAGATTGATTAGACTAAGCATGCATGATAAGGCTATAGCTTGGAAATGCCTAGATAGTGGCTTAGTCCAAATCTTCAATATCCCTTAAGAAGACATGAAATAGTGGCTTAGACCTTAAGAAGACAAGGAATAGTTTGCAAATGTCTAATTCTTCTAAGTTATGCATAGACTCTAGCATAACTGAAAAAAGAATATTACAAGATTGAGAATATTTGGATGGGTCTTCAAGAACTCGAATATTACGGTCTGTGCCTATAAACTGTTTGAGATTCTTATGCTATCACTATGGCATGCTTTAGATCTAGCACTTTGATCATGTTTGTTGTCTAGTTCCATAATTCATCTACTTCTCTTATATGTATAAGAAGAAAGAAATACGCCATAGAGAAACTGAAAGTTTAACTAGAATACCTAACATTCATTGCACATGGGACTCTAGTGGATCTATATTCATTCCACATTCATGCTAATATATGCAAGTGTTTTGATCAACTATAGACCTAAGTTCAAATAGAGCCTGTTAATGACTGAATCTCTCCTAATCATCCCTTAATGATCATAGATAAGAGACTTAAGAGAGAGAGAACTCCATAACCTTCAAGAGTCGACATTTGAAGCATCCCATTCCATGTTGTTTGCTACATGGCAGCTCGCCATGTGGCACACATACATCCCTTTTTGCACTGTAGGGAAACCTATGACTAATGTTAACAACATTTATCTTGTCTTTTACAAATGACTAAGATGTTTTCCCAAAAAGACTTTGTAACAATAATCACATGAACCACCTCATAACCAAAATAGTGCGGATGCTACATATCTCCTTTCCCTCGTTGAAACTATGTCACACATGGAATGTCAACCACATGCTCAAGGAATTATATGCTAGTTTCATTGTAAGCAAGGGTGGTCTCTTTCTTGCTAGTCCAACCATAGGCAACGGTGACGCTTATTACTTGAGCTCAACGAAAATTAACATTAGTTATCATATGCAACCCTTCCCATTGCATAGGGACATCCAAGGATTTAATTTTCAAAGTTTTTGAATCCTCTTCTAGGGATCTTGTGCCCTTTGTTGTTGCTACATATGTGGATGATCTCATTCCAAAACTATTTTTACAACTAGAAGTCGAGTGAGTCTTATACAAAATGTCTTGAACCAAGTGATGATCTATAGGAATGGCCACTAGTTGAGGTGGATTGCCCAACCAAAATAGATAATATTGAAAAGGCTTAATTATTTTCTCAAAGTTCTCGCTTTAAAAGGTCTGTAGTGTGAACCCGCTCTCTTTTTTAATGTGTAGTCCGAGAAATACTAGATGTGCCTTGCTTGTGTATTGTTCAAAGTAATGTATTAGGTATCCTTCTATCTCCTCCATATCTATTGCAAATCCAAGGCAGTAAAGCATTCAAAGAAGGTCTTATTAACCAAACCTCTCCACTATCTGTCCTTAGTATAGGGGCCATTAGTGGACAATGTGGTCCTTACACCACATGTGGAAAAGTTTCATATTGGATAAAAAGTGAAAAAAGGGAAACATATAAGGAGAAAATATTTGAGACATCTAAGTTTTAAAATGCAACGACTAGAGTGAAAAAATTCTAATCAAAATTAAGAATTATTAATAATATTGATTAATATTGAGCCACACATTTGGCCCATCTACCGGTAGGTGCATAGGATCTACCTCATCAAGGAGTACGTACAAATAGTTTTCATTACGTAAATAGATTATAAGTCATATTGAATAGAATATTATTTTCATTACCCAAATAGAATATTAATTTCCATGTGTTTCTTTTGTGCATGCGCCAGCCAGCGCACAGGTTCTAGCACCACTATTCGTATGTAGATAGAGATGCTGAGAGCTGAGATGAGGGCACTGCAGGATGCTAGGGCACCCCCTCACTTGGTTGCGAGCCTGGATTCAGTTATTGAGGCTCTGAGTCGATTGGACACAGTTGAGGACGTTGTGGATAGCTTTCAGGCACAGGCCGAGGCGGAGATCACTGGTGGTGGCTTGGATTGGAGAGCCATTCGACAGTTGTTTGAGCGGGAGTCACATCACAGGGAGGCCTTGGACGACATGTTTTGGGATGGTCACACCGAGGCGATGCGACCACGATCAGGGCTCCCCTTGCATATTTTACGGTGTAGGCACCCCATCATAGCAGCACACATTTATCTGAGATATCTTGCTGCGAATGGTGGTCGATTGCCTCACAACCGCCAGATAGCCAGGTTGTTTGCCATGCAGCTTTACGCTGAGTTTGTCCTTGGTCATCGGGTGGACTACCTCAGTACCCGTCCAGGATCACCGTCCAGGATCAGGAGCGGGACGTGGTAGGATGGGGCGTCAGGAGCGTCAGATTGTAGGTGTTCGGCGTCGACGCGAGGGACCAGAGTTGCACACCATCCCTGCACCGGCATTGCGAGCGGTGGGAGGATAGATTAGGGGGGATGTTCATTCAGTGGCATCATCCTTGCAGCACATGGTCTCTGCCCTATCGAGATCTATTGCGATTCCACCTCCCCCACCTCGATCATCGATGGAGCATCCCACATCTACACCACCTCCCACATCTACGGTGCCTCATCACGAGTTGGAGGCTCGAGACAGACGGATTGCAGAGTTGGAGGCTGTGTTGGCCGAGTCTAGGGATGAGGTTAGTTATTTTGATTATGTTAGTTTATTTTTTTGTAGCGTGTTTTGAACTGAAGTTTTTTGGTTAATTCTCACCATGTACGCGACATGTTTGCATTGCAGGCACATCTATTGCATCAGGACATGGAGTCTCGCGTTGCAGACAGATTTGGAGGAGCAGAGGATTCGGACACGCATAGCATACCATCGCGCAGAGCACTATATTTTGCAGTTGAGGCATATTAGTCGTGATCCGTCGTGCCATAGGATCGACCCCAGTGTGGCCCTATACCCTGCTCCTC
This sequence comes from Dipteris shenzhenensis, assembly GCF_047967505.1. Classification (NCBI taxonomy): domain Eukaryota; kingdom Viridiplantae; phylum Streptophyta; class Polypodiopsida; order Gleicheniales; family Dipteridaceae; genus Dipteris; species Dipteris shenzhenensis. Next base: position 11,237,571 of record NC_141601.1, on the reverse strand, counting down.
TTGTAGATGTGCGACTAGGACACCCATAGATGCAACAGTCGTAGCGAGGCTTCCTACTGTAAAGAATAAGGGAGAGAGATAGGAGACTCAAGTTCAGCTTTCTTCACAACACACAAAAGAGAGAGGACACAAGGTTGGAGGGTGAAGCCTTTCTTCACTTTTGCACACAACAACAATTACAATAGAAGAGGGAAATACCCTATATGTCAAACCCTAGAATACGTGGTTCATATGTGAACCCAAACCAAAACATACGTGGTAGTCTAACTACACCACGAGTACAACTAACATAGGCGGTGACATAAATGATAGTCATCCAGGAGATATGTCGGGGATAGAGCTTGATATCTCAACACTCCCCCTCAAGCTCAAATCCATCTCACGTACACCAAGCAAGCTCCTAAATCTGCGAAGCTTCTCGGTACCCAATGCCTTCGTAAAGATATCAGCCACCTGCTCCTCAGTGCTGACATAGACAAGATCAATCTCACCAACTAGAACCTTCTCTCTCACAAAGTGATAATGCACCTCAATGTGCTTCGTTCTAGCATGATAAACTGGGTTATTAGCAAGCATGATGCTGCTAATGTTGTCACAATGAATGACAACTGCTGCATGAACTGACTGTCCCATATCTGCAAGTAGCTTCCGTAACCAAGCTACCTCACATGCAGCCATTGCTGCACCCCTGTACTCAGCCTCTGTGCTCGACAAGGCAACTGTTGGCTGCTTCTTGCTGCTCCAACTAATGGCACCACTCCCAAGGGAAAACATAAAACCACTAGTAGATCTCCTGTCTGAGACACTACCAGCCCAGTCAGCATCTGTGTATCCATGTACCTGTAATGCACACCCAGCTTCATAAAGCAGTCCATAATGCAATGTGGACTTCACATACCGCAGTATGCGCCTAGCCGCATCCAAATGTGGCTTCCTCGGTGCCTGCATAAACTGACTCACCAGCCCCACAGCATAGCTCAAATCTGGTCTGGTTATAGTCATGTAAATCAAGCTACCTACTATGCGCCTGTACATAGTAATATCTTCAAGAAGCTCACCTGTCTCTGCATTGAGCTTCACATTCTGCTCCAATGGAACAGAAATAGGCTTACAGCCTGTCATCCCATATTTGGACAGCATGTCCAAACCGTATTGCCTTTGCAACAGCCATATCCCACTCGGGGATCTAATAACTTCAATGCCCAAGAAGTAACGCAGCTCTCCCAAATCCTTCATCTCAAATTTCTGCTTCAACAGCAGCTTCACGTCATTAATGTCTGCATCACTATCACCTGTAATAATCAAGTCATCAACATAGATGACTATAAGCACAATCCCTCTGTTTGTCCTTTTCACATAAAGTGAAAAATCTGAATTGGAAATTTGAAATCCAATAGTGACAAGATATTGCCCTATCTTGTCTGACCATGCCCTCGGTGCCTGTTTTAAGCCATACAAGGCTTTGCGCAACCTGCATACACAATCGGGGTGTGCATTATCCTCATAACCTTCTGGCTGCATCATATAAATGTCTTCCTGCAAATCACCATGCAAGAAGGCATTTTTCACATCCATCTGATGCAAAAACCATCCCTTTGCAGCAGCCATAGCAATTACTGCTCTCACGGTTGCCATCCTTGCAACTGGGCTGAAAGTTTCCTCATAGTCAATTCCATATGTCTGCGCAAAACCTTTGGCAACCAATCTTGCCTTGTACCTGCTAACAGACCCATCAGCATTGTGCTTTACTTTGTAAACCCACTTGCAGCCAATAGCCTTCTTATCATGAGGCAAAGGCATCAAATCCCAAGTGTAATTTGCATCCAAGGCAGCCATCTCTTCATCCATAGCTGCTTCCCAATTTTTATGCCCTGCTGCATCCTCAAAACATGTGGGCTCTGGCTCCTCTAGAACCTTGACCATATAAGCATAGTGATGTGCTGTATACCCATCATATCTCAGCCTGTCAACTGGATACTTAATACGAGTGGACCTCCGTACAACTGGATCAGTTGCAGGAGTCTTTAAATCATGCCTGCTTTTCCTTGCACCAGGTGTAACAACAGAAGGAATCCCAAGTTCCTCATCAAGGCTCATTTCAGAGCCACTTGACTCTCCATCAACATGAGAGCTACCAGCAGACACATCAAACACTGGAGTATGGTCCACTTTTTCTTTTCCCTTATGTGATACCTGCACAACACTATCAGGACTGCCATGTGACGATTCACTAGATCTCAATCTCCCTGTCCATGCATTAGATCCACTAGTAGAGGACTCTCTGGGTCCACTCAAGGCTTGAGATTGCTGCTCTGCATTTATTGCAGCATTCCCATTTCCTGCATTTGCATCTCCTACCATAACAGTTGGTGCATACCAGCTGCTCATTTCATCAAAAACAACATCTCTGCTCACTTGCATTTTGCGAGTGGAAGGGTTATAACAGCGATACCCTTTCTGGTGCTGAGCATATCCAATAAAGATGCATTTTTCTGCCTTTGGATCCAGCTTGGTTCTCTTCTCATCAGGAACATGAACATACGCTATGCAACCAAATACCTTCAAGTGAGAAATATCTGGTTTTTGGCCTGTATACATTTCTTCAGGCGTCATGCCATGGACAGCTGCAGTGGGAGTTCTGTTCATAATATAAACAGCAGTTGCTACTGCTTCAGCCCAAAAATAATCAGGCATGTTTTTCTCATTTAGGATCGCCCGTCCTACTTCTGCAATATGCCTGTTCTTCCTTTCTGCAACCCCATTCTGCTGAGGGGTAGACCTGCATGAGTACTTCCTTTGAATTCCCTGTTCTTTCAGATATTCACAAAATTCTTCTGAAAAGTACTCTCCCCCTCCATCAGATCTTAGCACTTTAATATGCACACCTTTCTCTTTTTCAACCATGGCCTTAAAAGCCTTGAAATGGCTGAACACTTCACTTTTGTGCTTCATAAAATAAATCCACACCTTCCTAGTGTAGTCATCAATAAACGTCACATAATAATGGCATCCACCAATAGAAGCAGCTTTGGTTGTCCAAACATCTGAATGGATCACTTCCAAAGGTCTTCTGCTCACCTTAGCATTTTTGGGAAATGCATGTCTGGCCTGCTTACCCATTTGGCATGCTTCACATACCTTTTGCATTCCCTCAACTCTGAATTTAGGCAAACCTGCAACAATGTTTTTCGTTTGCATAGATTTCAGCCTTTGTATATTCACATGCCCAATGCGCTTGTGCCATATCTCAATATCTGCAATGACACCTCTCCCATGCGCAAACATAGCAGCTTTCACCTCAGGCATATCAACATCCAAGGTGAACATTCTGCCATTTTTGTTGCCTTTCGCAACCAAGCGGCACTTATTTTTCAAGTCCTCAACGAAGCATCCATCAGGATTAAATCTAACCTGCAGACCTTGCTCAACCATCTGGCCAACTGAAACCAGGTTCTTAGTGATTTTTGGAACATGAAGTACATCTACCAAGTACTTTGTTTTGCCATCCTGCATAGCCAATGGCACTTTACCAACCTGCGTAATTGGGTGCGCAGTATCATCACCTGTTTCAACATAACCTGGCTTATCCAAATTTCTAACATCATGAAACCACTCACCATGACTGGTCATGTGGTTAGAGGCACCTGAATCAACATACCAAACATCATTGCAAGCTGCAGCATCTCCTGACATGGAGTTAACCATATGCTGCATCACAAAAAGGTGCTCATTTCTGTCGTCACCATGCCCACTTGATGATGCATAGTTGCTTTGCTGCAACTTCCCACTTTTGATGTCATTCTGTTTTTTATAGCATGTATTCTCCTTGTGTCCAGGCTTTCCACAATAATAGCATTCTGTGCTGCTATTTACTTGTTGGTTCCTTTGCCATGAACCACGGCCTCTTTGGCTCCCCCTGCCTCTAGAACTACCACGTCCTCCTCCATAGGACTGGTTTTCCTGTTGTTGCTGTTGGTTCTGATTTCCTGCACGGCCACCAAAACGGCCTCTTCCTCTACCCCTGCCTCTACCTGTATTCGAGTAGAAAGCAGTCTCTTGAGAAGTTGAGGTGGCTGAACCACCATTCCTTTGCTCTTCACTCAGCAAGAGAGCAATAAGTTCCTGAAAATCAGGAAATGTTTCACGGACTCCAATGGATGTCCGAAACTGTGCATAATCTTTCCCAAGACCATTCAAGGTCACGGACACTAAGTCCTCATCATCAACAGGTGCTCCAATGGAGGCAAGAGAATTTGCAAGGCCTTTCACCTTCAAGGAATACTCATTTATATTCATATTTTTCCTTTGCACATTGTGCAACTCCTGCTTTAGCTGCATCTTTCGTGCTTTGGTATTTGTGCTATACAGCTTCACCAATGTATCCCATGCCTCCTTAGGTGTCTCTACATCCTGTATGTGCACAATCATAGAATCTGAAATGCTAACAGACAGCCAATACAAGCATTTTCTGGCTTTTTCATGCCATTCTTTAAAGGCCTTCAATTCAGCAGGAGTGGGAGCAGCACCCAAAACTGGTTCTGTAGTTTCACCAATGATGTAATCCCAAACTCCCTTTCCCATAAGGAAGTTTGTCATCCTGAACTTCCATGCTTGGAAGTTGTTCTTGTCAAGCTTCTCACTGACAATGGTAGACAGATTCTCAGACATTTTACAAATCACGAATTGCAACAGCAACCTGTAAACACAGCAAATGCCTCAGAAGGGCAAATAGCAAAACTTCTGCAAAAAGCCTCACAGGGGCAGATCTGCAACACTGACGAAAGTGGTATTTCACCACACAGTCACTTCCTAGTGACGATTTTGCATCAACAGGCAACAGGCATGAATTTGCAACTCCCAATATCTCTGCACACAGGCATACGATGCAATTTTTGTGGCACCTTTCCACCGACTAGCCGTGCAGTGGTCGCATAGCGAAAAACAGGGCCTTTTTCTGAGTGCCTGCGAAGAACTTCCGCCTTCAAAACGGGCCCCGAAACGGCCTCAAATCAAAAAAATAAAGTCACCAAGGGCTTCGCCCTTATCCCGCAGCATATACTGCGCTCTCGCCACATCGCGAAGGGCCTCTCAATCTGAAGCAGTGCACTCCTGCACTTCTGGCTGTGCTACCTGCAGAGATTTGCTCCCAAACTCGAAATAGGAAAGCAACACTGGTATTCTTACCAAGACACCACAAACTTGGCTTGCTTTCTTGAGCTCCTTACCACGAACAAGGCTCTGATACCATGTAAAGAATAAGGGAGAGAGATAGGAGACTCAAGTTCAGCTTTCTTCACAACACACAAAAGAGAGAGGACACAAGGTTGGAGGGTGAAGCCTTTCGTCACTTTTGCACACAACAACAATTACAATAGAAGAGGGAAATACCCTATATGTCAAACCCTAGAATACGTGGTTCATATGTGAACCCAAAGCAAAACATACGTGGTAGTCTAACTACACCACGAGTACAACTAACATAGGCAGTGACATAAATGATAGTCATCCAGGAGATATGTCGGGGATAGAGCTTGATATCTCAACACCTACTGCCACTTGTGTCCTCTGCCACGAGGACTTTGACACCGTAGGGTGGTTTGGACTAGGGTGCGGCCACATTGCACATCTCCATTGCATGACCCGCCACATGGTGGCACGTTCAGTGTGCCCTGTATGCTTTGCCGACATTGATGTGGTGACATACAGAGGACTGGGCATGGATGATCTATATCCTGGTCATCGTCAGGCTGTTGATCCATTCGCCCGTGTAGTCTTGACAGAGCACTACAGGGAGGAGGCACAGAGAGCATTGCTGATGCAGGAGGGTGTGGATACATCAATGGTTGCATCATGCATTCCACGGTGCTTTTCGTACGATGATTTCATGCCAGGTGACGAGGCACGAGCGGAGGAGGCACGCCGGATTGAGCGAGAGGCAGAGCTGCAGACATCATTGCAGCAGTGGGTGGAGCAGCAGCTAGGGCGGGGCCGAGACCAGCGTCTTTCACATGTAGAGACGATTACTCGCGCTGGATTTGAGGCACGAGTATTCGCAGATGCACGGCTATGGGAGCTAAGACGCGCATACATAGAGGAGGCGAGGGAGGCAGAGATGGCAACAGTGGCACGTGCAGCATGCCCTCCTCTTCATCAGGATGAGGCTGGCCCATCTCATGCAGGTGATGAGGCTGGCCCATCTGAGCCGGCATTGCCTGAGGGCACACAGCGGACGGTTGGGCAGTGAGTCATACAGGAGCCACGTCAACGTTCCACTAGAGGATCATATGTAGAGTTATCAGATTCAGATTCAGATTGATTGTTTAGGCTTCACACGTTTCTTGTATAGGGATGCACTTTTGCAGCATGATGATGATGATGTACAGATTCATTTTGGTACTTTCATGATATTGTTCCCACTTTTATGATGTATGAGCATTTTCGTACTTTCATGATGTTCTTCACACTTTGTTTATCTCAGTTTATCTCAGTTTATAGTTTGTTTAATACATAAGGTATTTAAAAAAGAATGCCATGTGAAGTAATTATAAACATTAAACATTAATTGCAAACATTAAACATTAAACATATCAAAATTCATCTTTTTTTGGATGAAAATTTTATTTTGCTGATAAAAGTTTTTCATTTTTTAAACAAAAATTTTATTCTATTCATGTTTGTCAATAAAGTGTGTTTCAAAATCCAAATTTTCATCAATTTTTCAAAAAGACAACTATTGTCATATTCATGCTTCCAAATCTAGCCTTCCGATCTTAATATCAAAATATGTTGAAATTCAACCATTTGATAAACTAATTTGTATAAAAAGAAAATTACTTTTTTTAGACAATGCCATAGCCCAATGTAAAATTGTTTCATCAAATGAAATTAGATATTAAAGTAACATCAATTTTACCAACTTTCAATTTATGCTATTTACAAAAAGTATTCTAGAAATGTATATTGGTACAAAACTTATCCATGACTCCGAGGGCAATGTTGTTACCTATGTGTAAATCAATTGATAAAAAATTATTTCAACACCAATGAACTTGAGGGAATGTGTGATCTAGAGATACTTAAACAACATGACAAAAGGAAAAAATTCGAGAAATCACCAATGTGTGGACATGCTTAGTTTGTAGGGTGTAGAAATTCTTTTATATGGATTTGATATGGGCACTTGCATAGAAAACGATTGGTATTTCAAAGAAAAAGCTCTAGCAACTCTCTTAGTTGAATGAAGCAGTTTCTTCTCCTTTGCAATTTGTCATGTTTTTTAAATTAAAGGAGAGAATACTTTTTGCAAATGATAATACTAGACATTTTTAGGCGTGGCGCAAACAAAATCAGTTGGAGACCAAATCTTGCGTGGATGTACGTCTAGGGTAGCCTAAGAGGCGTGTGAAGTTTCGTGCCCAACAGGGTTTAGGATTTAGGGTCCAGGGTTTAGGGTTTAGGGTTTAGTAGTGCTAGTAGAAATTGTAAAAATGTATGCATTTGTCCTTCCACGTGGCGCATACCAAATCAGTTGGAGACCAAATCTTGCGTGGATGTACGTCTAGGGTAGCCTAAGAGGCGTGTGAAGTTTTGTCCCCAACAGATAAGTCCACGTGCGTATTTCATTAGTACGTGTGCCATTTTTCATACGTAGTCACGAGTGCTAGTAGGGATTGTAAAAATGTACGCAACTGTCCTTCCATGTGGCGCATATCAAATCAGTTGGGCACCAAATCTTGCGTGGATGTACGTCTACGGTAGCCTAAGAGTCGTGCGAAGTTTCATTTCCAACAGATAAGTCCACACGTGTATTTCGTTAGTACATGCGCCATTGCTCATACGTAGTCGTGCTAGTAGGGATTGTAAAAATGTATGCATTGTACCTTCCACGTGGCGCATACCAAATCAGTTGGGCACCAAATCTTGCGTGGATTTACGTCTACGGTAACCTAAGAGCCGTGCAAAGTTTAATCTCCAACAGATAAGTCCACATGCATATTTGGTTAGTACATGCGCCATTTCTCACACGTAGTCGTACTAGTAGGGATTGTAAAAATGTACGCATTATACCTTCCACGTGGCACATACCAAATAAGTTGGAGACCAAATCTTGCGTGGATGTATGTCTAGGGTGGCCTAAGAGTCGTGCGAAGTTTCATTCCCAACAGATAAGTCCACACGCGCATTTCATTAGTACGTGCACCATAGCTCATACGTAGTCACGAGTGCTAGTAGGGATTGTAAAAATGTACGCATTGTACCTTCCACGTGGCGCACACCAAATCAATTTAGACCAAATCTCGCGTGGATGTATGTCTAGGGTGGCCTAAGAGTCGTGCGAAAGTTTCATCCCCAACAAGCAAGTCCACACGCGTATTTCGTTAGTACGTGCGCGAATTTTCTTAGTCACGTTTTTAAAATGTCCTAATGCACAAAACAAATTGCAACATTACTACTAATAAACAATTTTTTGTATTACAAACACAACAAATCCCATTGAGAAGACATCGGACATCATGTTAAAAATAGAATCTAATACAATGATGTGTATGAACGTGTATACAGCCATCATAGTGAAATACAAAATATGAGTCCATGAAAATTACAATGGTACGGTCACACAGTGAGCCTATACATATCGAATACAAAAAAGTGTAATCAACTAGTGATACCCAATAAAAATCAATCTGATCAACTAATGATCCCAAAAAATATGATATGTAATGTGCTACTCCTCAGGATGAGCTCTCATGCCAATAGTTGCAAGTATGCTCTCGTGATCCGCTACTACAAGGCGCCATCGTGGAGTGGACGTCGCCTTGCGAGTGCGAACACGACTCAAAGTAATCTTGATCCCAACAACAAGATGAGAATACATGTATGCCTCCCGATCCGCCATGTACTCCTGGAACTCAATATAGCGACCACGCCTCTGTATCTGCTGAAAATAGTGGCCACCTACGATCATGCTATGAGCATTGAAGTGCATCCCATGCCCATCCACTGTATCCTCATTCAGCACACTCTTCAGCATAGAGCATCGCAACAAGTAATAATCCACACCCTCCTCATTGCCCTCCGAAGCAATAACCGCGAAGATATAACCAATACGCAAAATATCTATAAGCTGGTCATAATCTCTAGAGGAAGTGAATCTCGCATCTTGATCATCATGTATCTCCTCCCAAGGTTGGAAGGGAGAAAGCACTCGCCGTACCCATGGATCGGCCCATGGTATCATGGAGCACCCTCCCCAATCATCATCAATGCATGCAGAGCAAAAACATGCAAACCGTCGAGAAAAGATCGCGGGGTGAGACTCACCTACGCTCCTGATAGAATGGAAATCAAGAGTGCCAGGCACAGAACGACAATCAAAAGGCCTCGACCGATCAAGACTCCCAATGTCCACGCACCAAAAATACCGGCTCACCACCCTATCGTCATGCGACTGAAACGAGGACGTAGCACTAGTGGATAAGTGCTGGCTGCACCACCGCACCACATCATGTGCATCCTTGAAGCGATCGGCACTGTGACGCAACTGGTATCGACGTAAAGCACGCTTCACGCAAGCACCTGCACCATCGTGCTCTCCCTTACCGTGCCCTGTCTCGAAGTAGCTCCATGTGATCGGAATGCCTGTCTCACGGTGCCATCTGCAGAACCAATAAAACTGTCTAGCGGATTTGAACTGACCACCGCAACCATCTGACCAGATCCAGTGCCGCTGCCATGTGACACCATGATCCCTCAAGAAACTATCATGCAAAGTGAAGCAATGCTGCACAAAATGGGCATCATGCGATCGATCATCACTAATGTAGAAGTGATACTCTCGCACAATGATGCGTGAGTCCATGGTGCTATCAATGCCATCCACATGAGCTTGTGCATGACGATAGCTAATGTGCACAAATATAGCAACCTGCAATATGGCATTGAAAAAAAAATATGACTATTGAAATAATTCAATATAATGAGGCGGGGAAAAAATCAATACTCAATCACACGTCACCTGTTCGGAGAAATAATACTCCGATTGGATCTCATGCTGTGGTGCAAAGGTGTAATTCTCCGCAAAGTCCACCACTGAGACAACCACCCCTATAGGAAACGTCCTCAAACATGCACGAAACTGACGATCCTCCCATTTCGCAGTGTGCGAGTGGCGTATGTAGCGGTACAGCTTCCCTCGAAAACAGTCAATGAATACAACACGTGGTGTCTCCTTCCCTACAAGCTGCAACCTCCTCGACTGTGCACCACCATCTAATGTCAAGGTACAGTACTCATACTGCTGCCAACGAACCATCTGCACATCACAAGTATCTAGTGCAACTCGTGGCACTCTAGCAAAGTCACCACACAAAGTACACGTGCCTTCCACACAATCAAGGGAGTGGAATAAAGCATCACCATCTTGTGTACACAATATGGAATGAATGAAGTCGCGAGGGCTAGTAGGAACCACTCCCCTATGACCATCAAGGGAACGGAATACGTCATACATCAATCCAAAATCCACATGGTAGCGACAACAGCATGTGTCACGCTCCTGAGAGCATCGCACAAACCATGGCCTGCATCGCTCAAATGACCTCTGCCCAATCTTGAACTCCGGGTGTGCCTCTACAAACTGAGTGTACAACTCAGTCTGGGTACACTCCAAAAAAGATGCACCATGCTCAATGTACACACCGCGTGACACCCTCTTCCGCAATGCCTTCTTGAACACCGACGATGCTCTGCAATGCTCCTCCCAAAACTGTTGTATGAAGGACCTAGTGGAATCATCCAACAATCGATCGCTGCGAGGTGCACGACCACTCGAAGCCCAAAGAGCATCAGTCTCACTATCCTCTAGACTCTGCCTCCTAATGATGCCTGCTCGCAATGTGCGCGGTGCAATCTGAAGAAGATGTGAAGCGGTACGCACATGGCCTATCATATGAGGTCTACTAATGGCAGCCACAATAGCACGACGTGCTGCCAAGGCATCACTGGAGTTCCTATGCTTAATAGAAGCATAGGAACATTGAACACTGCTAAGGACCTCGCTAGATACAACCCTATCTCTACGTGCACCAAGACCAGCAAGCCTCCTACACTCTACAAGTCAGGGTGATCAATCAGGGACGTAAGAAGAGAAGACTGCGAAGCTGGCGTGAGGTCACAAAAGAAAGACTGCACAATCTTGCTAGTACGACGACGGATAGTGGACATCGGCAAGTCACGTCGTGAAGTAACACTACTGCTGCAAGGTGGGGCAAGGGGATCAATGGGAGATGGTAGGGTGGACGGGGGAAGGGAGGCGCCAAGCGAAGCGGGGGGAGGGGGAGGGGGAGGGGGAGGGGGGAGGGTGGAGGGGGAAGAGGTAGAGGTGGAGGCCAAAATGTAGGTGGCTAGGGGGAGGGCGGAGGCTAGAGGTAGGGGAGCGGATGAGCATGGGGGGACAATGGAGGTGGGGGTGGGGGTGGAGGTGGGATGTAGAGGTAGAGCTGGAGGTGGATCAGTGGTGGCAGCGTGAGCTTGAGCTCTAGAGGCTCTCTTGCGCTCACGAGCCTTCCGCTTGCGCTCCTCGTCAATGAGATTTGGGGGGGGGTTCCTACATCTTTCACGTCTACTAGCTCTATGGCTTTGAGAACCCATTCTCAATGAAAGTAGGATGGAAGGTGTGACAAAGTGATGAGGAGGCAAGAATGGCTAAGAATGGGTGAAATGAACCAAAACGTGGTGTCTTATAGAGAGCCTCAACTCATCCACTAGATTGCTCTTAGATTGCTCTTCATTATTATTGGTGGAGAGGTGCTAAGATTGATACTAATTGGCTTAGTTTTGGTGGAGAGGTCTGCTATGCCCAGAGCCGCGATCAGACCTTATACCTCGATCGAGGTATTGAGTGCATTGCGCATGTATGTGTGAACCTCGATCGAGGTATCCCTAGGTGTCCTCGGTCACATACCTCGAACGAGGTATTGTATGCCTCACCCAGCATATGTACCTCGATCGAGGTATTGTATGCATCGCACATCGTCATGTGTATACATCTGGCTGATGTGGCACCATGCATGGTCATGATGTGGTAATATAGTCTCTTCCTACATGGTCATGATGTGGTACTGGGCATGATGAGATGGCATTCATGAGGTGGTAGATTGACATGGCAAATTGAGGTGGAGGGATTGGTGACGTGGCAAGGTTGAGGAGGTATGCCAAGGTGGCATTGTGTGATCACATGGCTCATGATGTGGAATGATGAGGTGGCACATGTGGCAGCACGTGTGGCAATGTAAGGTGACATGGCAAGGAGTGATGTCACATCTGCTTGATGAGATGGCACCACGTGGTCTAACAACGTGGCATGGTTTTGATGACTCAGCCTTCCACATGGGCAGCATGCAAACTCCAAAGGCTTGCCACTAGGATCGGTGATGCTCCTAGCCTACCTCACCAAGCCTAATACCAAGCCTACCTTGTCTTGGTATTAGGCTTGGGTGGCCCTTTTTCCCCCACAAAAGGGAGATTTAATTGTTGGAGGCCATATCGTACGTTTCCCTTACTCAAATTTAACCAAAATTTTTTCCTCTTATTCATCATGCAGAGGACTAAAAATATTGACATTTTTGAAATGTTTGGTTATGTTTGAGAATTACTAGATTTATTTTTAATATTCTTTGTTGATCCTCTAAGGAGTAAAAGTAAAAATTAAACTTCAATCTTCCTAAATCTAACCGTTGGATTTGGGATTTGATGATTCAACCACACACCCTTATGTGCCTACTAACCTTCCACTGAATTGGATTTGCTTAATTATTCAAAATACTAAAAAAATGTGGTGTGCTACTAAAATGCATGTATTTTATGACTTTATTTATTATAAATAATTATTTATAATTAGATAAATCATTCAAAAAATTACCAATAAATCAAGTTAAGCTCTACATAATGCAAAGAGACCACTTACAAAGTTTCAATAACATTTAATCTAAAATGAGTGAGAAATTTAGAATTTTATATGACACTCTTTGTTCGTGACAAACGTGTGACCACCTTGGAACCATGCCGTGTGACACAAAGAAATTTTTTGTGTGTGCATCGAATTTTCGATCAGACTATACGATTATGTGCACAATAGCAAGTGTGATGTTGTGTCAGGAGACTTCAAAGACTAGATCCATAGGGAAGTAGGTGAGATTTGCATTTTTGTGTGCTAAAAAGCTTGTTTTTCCACCTCCTTAGGATTAGGGAGTGAACAAAAAGTGGACACCCTTAGCTTGCTACCACCCATTATACCTTCCACGTGGCGCAAACCAGTGCGTGGATGTACATCTAGGGAGCCTAAGAGCCATGTGAAGTTTCATCCCCAACAAGGTTTAGGATTTAGGGTTCATGGTTTAGGGTTTAGGGTTTAGTCGTGCTAGTAGGGATTATAAAAATGTACGCATTATACCTTCCACGTGGCGCATACCAATTCAGTTGGAAACCAAATCTTGGTTGGATGTACGTCTAGGGTAGCCTAAGAGCCGTGTGAAGTTTCATCCCCAACAGGGTTTAGGATTTAGGGTTCAGGGTTTAAGGTTTAGGGTTTATTCGTGCTAGTAGGGATTGTAAAAATGTATGCATTATACCTTCCACGTGGTGCAAACCAGATCAGTTGGAGACCAAATCTTGCATGGATGTACGTCTAGGGTAGCCTAAGAGCCGTGTGAAGTTTCATCCCCAACAGGGTTTAGGATTTAGGGTTCAGGGTTTAGGGTTTAGGGTTTAGTCGTGCTAGTAGGGATTATAAAAATGTACGCATTATACCTTCCACGTGGCGCAAACCAGATCAGTTGGAGACCAAATCTTGCGTGGATGTATGTCTAGGGTAGCCTAAGACCCATGTGAAGTTTCATCCCCAACATGGTTTAGGATTTAGGGTTCAGGGTTCAGGGTTTAGGGTTTAGTCGTGCTAGTAGGGATTGTAAAAATGTACGCATTATACCTTCCACATGGTGCATACCAGATCAGTTGGAGACCAAATCTTATGTGGATGTACGTCTAGGGTAGCCTAAGAGCCATGTGAAGTTTCATCCCCAACAGGGTTTAGGATTTAGGGTTCAGGGTTTAGGGTTTAGGGTTTAGTCGTGCTAGTAGGGATTGTAAAAATGTACGCATTATACCTTCCACGTGGCGCAAACCAGATCAGTTGGAGACCAAATCTTGCGTGGATGTACGTCTAGGGTAGCCTAAGAGCCGTGTGAAGTTTCATCCCCAACAGGGTTTAGGATTTAGGGTTCAGGGTTTAGGGTTTAGGGTTTAGTCATGCTAGTAGGGGTTGTAAAAATGTACGCATTATACCTTCCACATGGTGCATACCAGATCAGTTGGAGACCAAATCTTGCATGGGTGTACGTCTAGGGTAGCCTAAGAGCCGTGTGAAGTTTCATCCCCAATAGGGTTTAGGATTTAGGGTTCAGGGTTTAAGGTTTAGGGTTTAGTCGTGCTAGTAGGGATTGTAAAAATGTACGCATTATACCTTCCACGTGGCGCTTACCAAATCAGTTGGAGACCAAATCTTGCGTGGATGTACGTCTAGGGTAGCCTAAGAGCCGTGTGAAGTTTCATCCCCAACAAGGGTTCAGGGTTTAGGGTTTAGGGTTTAGTCGTGCTAGTAGGGATTGTAAAAATGTATGCATTATACCTTCCACGTGGTGCATACCAAATCAGTTAGAGACCAAATCTTGCGTGGATGTACATCTAGGGTAGCCTAAGAGCCGTGTGAAGTTTCATCCCTAACAGGGTTTAGGATTTAGGGTTCAGGGTTTAGGGTTTAGGGTTTAGTCGTGCTAAGAGGGATTATAAAAATGTACGCATTATACCTTCCACGTGGCGCATACCAAATCAGTTGGAGACCAAATCTTGCGTGGATGTACGTCTAGGGTAGCCTAAGAGTGATGTGAAGTTTCATCCCCAACAAGGTTTAGGATTTAGGGTTTAGGGTTTAGGGTTTAGTCGTGCTAGTAGGGATTGTAAAAATGTACGCATTATACCTTTTACGTGGCAGAAACCAAATCAGTTGGAGACCAAATCTTGCGTGGATGTACGTCTATGGTAGCCTAAGAGCCGTGTGAAGTTTCATCCCCAACAGGGTTTAGGATTTAGGGTTTAGGGTTTAGGGTTTAGTCGTGCTAGTAGGGATTGTAAAAATGTACGCATTTGTCCTTCCACGTGGCGCATACCAAATCAGTTGAAAACCAAATATTGCGTGGATGTACGTCCAGATTAGCCTAAGAGCCGTGTGAAGTTTCATTCCCAACAGATAAGTCCACGTGCGTATTTCATTAGTACGTGCGCCATTTTTCATACGTAGTCGTGCTAGTAGGGATTGTAAAAATGTACGCATTTGTCCTTCCACGTGGCACATACCAAATCAGTTGGGCACCAAATCTTGCATGGATGTACGTCTACGGCAGACTAAGAGCCGTGCAAAGTTTAATCCCCAACAGATAAGTCCACGTGCATATTTCGTTAGTACGTGCGCCATTTTTCACACATAGTCGTGCTAGTAGGGATTGTAAAAATGTACGCATTATACCTTCCACGTGGCGCAAACCAAATCAGTTGGAGACCAAATCTTGTGTGGATGTATGTTATGAAGTTTCATCCCCAACAGATAAGTCCACGTGCGTATTTCATTAGTACGTGCGCCATTTTTCATACGTAGTCGTGCTAGTAGGGATTGTAAAAATGTACGCATTTGTCCTTCCACGTGGCGCATACCAAATCAGTTGGGCACCAAATCTTGCGTGGATGTATGTCTACGGTAGCCTAAAAGCCGTGCAAAGTTTAATCTCCAATAGATAAGTCCACATGCATATTTCGTTAGTACATGCGCCATTTTTCACACAGTCGTGCTAGTAGGGATTGTAAAAATGTACGCATTATACCTTCCACGTGGCGCAAAACAAATCAGTTGGAGACCAAATCTTGCGTGGATGTATGTCTAGGGTAGCCTAAGAGCCGTGTGAAGTTTCATCCCCAACAGATAAGTCCACGTGCATATTTCATTAGTATGTGTGCCATTTTTCATACGTAGTCGTGCTAGTAGGGATTGTAAAAATGTACGCATTTTTCCTTCCACGTGGCGCACACCAAATCAGTTGGGCACCAAATCTTGTGTGGATGTACGTCTACAGTAGCCTAAGAGCCGTGCAAAGTTTAATCTCCAATAGATAAGTCCACATGCATATTTCATTAGTACGTGCATCATTTTTCACACGTAGTCGTGCTAGTAGGGATTGTAAAAATGTACGCATTATACCTTCCACGTGGCGCATACCAAATCAGTTGGAGACCAAATCTTGCATGGATGTATGTCTAGGGTGGCCTAAGAGTCGTGCAAAGTTTCATTCCCAACAGATAAGTCCACACACGTATTTCGTTAGTACATGCGCCATAGCTTTGCCGCAGTCGTGCTAGTAGGGATTGTAAAAATGTACGCATTGTACCTTCCACGTGGCGCATACTAAATCAGTTCAAACCAAATCTCGCGTGGATGTATGTCTAGGGTGGCCTAAGAGTCGTGCGAAGTTTCATACCCAACAAGTAAGTCCACACGCGTATTTCGTTAGTACATGCGCGAATTTTCTTAGTCACGTTTTTAAAATGTCCTAAAGCACAAAACAAATTATAACATTACTACTAATAAACAATTTTTTGTTTTACAAACACAAAAAATCCCATTGAGAAGACATCGGACATCATGTATAAAATAGAATCTAATACAATGATGTGTATGAACGTGTATACAGCCATCATAGTGAAATACAAAATATGAGTCCATAAAAATTACAATGGTACGGTCACACAGTGAGCCTATCCATATCGAATACAAAAAAGTGTAATCAACTAGTGATACCCAATAAAAATCAATCTGATCAACTGATGATCCCAAAAAATATGATATGTAATGTGCTACTCCTCAGGATGAGCTCTCATGCCAATAGTTGCAAGTATGCTCTCGTGATCCGCCACTGCAAGGCGCCATCGTGGAGTGGACGTCGCCTTGCGAGTGCGAACACGACTCAAAGTAATCTTGATCCCAACAACAAGATGAGAATACATGTATGCCTCCTGATCCACCATGTACTCCTGGAACTCAATATAGCGACCACGCCTCTGTATCTGCTGAAAATAGTGGCCACCTACGATCATGCTATGAGCATTGAAGTGCATCCCATGCCCATCCACTGTATCCTCATTCAACACACTCTTCAGCATAGAGCATCGCAACAAGTAATAATCCACACCCTCCTCATTGCCCTCCGAAGCAATAACCGTGAAGATATCACCAATACGCAAAATATCTGTAAGCTGGTCATAATCTCTAGAGGAACTGAATCCTGCATCCTGATCATCATGTACCTCCTCCCAAGGCTGGAAGGGAGAAAGCACTCGCCGTACCCATGGATCGTCCCATGGTATCATGGAGCACCCTCCCCAATCATCATCAATGCATGCAGAGCAAAAACATGCAAACCGTCAAGAAAAGATCGCGGGGTGAGACTCACCTACGCTCCTGATGGAATGGAAATCAAGAGTGCCAGGCACAGAACGACAATCAAAAGGCCTAGACCGATCAAGACTCCCAATGTCCATGCACCAAAAATACCGGCTCACCACCCTATCGTCACGCGACTGAAACGAGGAGGTAGCACTAGTGGATAAGTGCTGGCTACACCACCGCACCACATCATGTGCATCCTTGAAGCGATCGGCACTGTGACGCAACTGGTATCGACGCAAAGCACGCTTCACGCAAGCACCACATATCTACACAAATGACAAAAATAACCAATAAAGCTTTACGTTCACGCATGTGAATGCAAAATGAGTGGTGTTGTCTGCCCATTAATACAATTGCCAATACTTGTGGAAAACTTTGAATGCTAGTCATTGAAATGTGATGATTAGGTTCCAAAATATGTAATGAGTGTGAAACCAATATGAGCGAAGGGACTTACTTCGATAATAACTAGTCAATTGAGTTTGAGTAAGGACTTAATTGTTTTGTGGAGTCAAATATCCTCTGAGATGAACTAATCTATGCTACACCACATATGTAATGAGTGTGAAACCACATATGAGAAAAGGGACTTACTTCGATAAGAACTAGTTAGTTGAGTTTGAGAAAGGACTTTATTGGCTTTTGTGGAGTTGAATCTCCTCTAAGATGAACTAATCTATGCCACACCAACTATTGTAGCAAGGAAAAGCAATAAATATTTTATTTTCTTAGCTCCATTTAATGTATTGTTAGAAATGAACTAATTGAAGATGTGGTTCATAAGCTAAAGATAAATCATAGCATGTCCACGCCATACTATCCCCAATGCAATGGTTTGGCTAAGAAAACAAGTGGATTGTTGTGCAATTCAATAGGAAAGCTTATAGACACCAAGAAAAGGCATTGGGATAGGCACTTGGCAAAGGTTTTATGGGCTTACAGAACCACACACAAGCTAGCTATTGGTTTTACACCATTCCAACTAGTGCATGGAATAGAAGCCATTTTGCCCATTGAATTGGAGATACATAGTCTTTGCACTGTTGTTACAAGAAAAGAAGGACAAGAGGATGCCTATGCTCAATGCTTGGTACAGCTAGAAGCCTTGGATGAATGCAGATTACACGCCTTACAAAACTTGGAAGCTTCTCAAAAAAGGCACAAGGCCACTTATGACACCAAATTATGCACAAAGAAAGATATTGCAGAATAAGATTTGGTCATGAGATTTGATAGCCGTTTGGACAAGTAGCTAGACAAAAAGTTTATCGGCCGATGGGAGGGACCATATTGAGTCAAAAAGAAGTTCACGAATGGAACCTATCAGCTTGAGGAGGTTAATGGCATGGTGATACCCGGACGCACCAATGCTCGTATTGCCTTAAATTCTTCTATGCTCGACCACCTTGAGGGCCAGCAGACCCTCTCTGTCACTAGAGAGGATCTGCTGGGGGGGAAAAGATGTGATGCCAAAAATTGATATTTTTTATTTGGCATTGGTATTGCTTTCTTCTACGTTTGATAAGAGTTTGGGTATCAAGTGATAGCCTAGTGGCTCTCACTTATTTCTATTTTCTAAGATATTGTATGGGATTGAGAGGATGAGTGGAATGGATCATTGTAAATACCATGTGAATGAATGATAAATACCTTGGTATGGGCTGAGAGTTATTTGTGTATGGGATATTATTGGGTTTTTAGAAAATGGGAAGAATGAGTCATATAAAGAGGTGGCCTCATGTCCATGTGTTCCAATAATATAAGAGAGGCCACATGCCAAGCATGTGGAGGAGTGTGGGGTCAAGAGGAATCCTTCTAGAATTCCTATGTGGAATAAGGAGGATGTGGACATATGGAAAAGAGAGGGTCCCTATGGGCTCCATGTGGGGAGACTCTTGACTTTCTCAATATTTTAAAAGTCTTGAGATCTCTTGATGGGACACATGGCAAGAGTAGCCAAAAAGGACATGGATGGTGACATATGGACTTATGTGATTCATGGAGAAAGGAATCTATAGGCAACAATTGTAAATGGGTGAAGGAGGGTGATAAAATCTCTATAAAAGGAGCCCTCCTCTCCCTTGTTCAACATCTCTTCCACCATTAGGCCTCATGTTGCTATAGCTCTAGTCTCCTCAAGCCTCTTCCATGAGACTTCTCTCCCTTTTATAGATATTCTCTTATGTAGACTCTCGAGTCCATCTCTCTCTAGTTTATTCTCTCTCTATGGAGTAGTCTTGGAGCTTCCGCTCCCTCTTCTATGTATGAAACCTCTTCTTCTCCCTTGTGTTTATAGTATTTTAAGTTGCATTGGAGTGGAGTCTCACTCTATTGGTAATGAAGGTCACTTCAAGTTCTCTCTCTTGAGTGTCTCTTTCATTTTTCCATTGTTTTCTCTTCCAAAGTGCTCAAAAGTGTTGTCTATTTGGCTGCTCATTGCGCATACATGGTTTATCTATTTCCCAAACCACAAAGGGATCTCTTCCTTCCCTCCTAGGCAACCTCTATGGGACTTGGATCGTTGATGAAGTCTAAGCATGGAGGTAGCATTCTCCCAAGTCAGCACCAGTAGAAGGAGTAGGTGTTTTTCATGACAGCTTGACCCCCTATCAGTATTTTACTCATAACTTTTTGCTCCATGTCCGATTTGGACAAAACTTATATGAGCATGAAGCTCTCTTAACGAATCATCATCCTATGTCTTTAGTTATTGTATTAGATTTCAGAACAAAAATCTATGACTTTCTATGTGTGATTGTTTCTTTTTCAAACAGTTTTTGCCCCCGTCTAGTAAACTGCCCATATCTTTTCGACCGCTTCTCTGTTTCTTATGAAGCTTATATCATAGCGAAGCCCATTTGAAGATGCATTTGAATATGTGTTTGAATATTTTATATCATATCTCTACTGAAAGTTATGGGTCTCTGTGTCTTATGACAGTTTGGAGAGTGTTTTGAGCTAAGTGTAAAGGTGTCTATGAAGGAGGTGCAATGTTTCCTCGGAACCTACCCATCCGACCCAATCCGCCCCTTCAAACTCCTCCATATATATCAGTTCATATCATGTTGAGCTGCAACATCTTCTTTCAACAACGTATCGCTCTTCTCTTTGGTGCAGACCAGCTTGCTGAGATTATGGCCTCCGTTGATCCTTTCCTTCTCCCTATGCTTGAGTACAACATCACTTGGGATGTTATCATCTTCATTCTCATCTAAGGGAGGAAAGTATGGTGTGTTCTCTTGGTATAAAAGCTTCTTTTTAACGTCCCTTTCCCAGTGATAACTATCTCTATCACTCAGTTTGAAAGTAGCAGGAAGTGAAGAGGTACGTGAAGTTTATTACCCTCAACTTCATGTCACAGCATGGATGACCAGGGGAGAGCTGCAACATTTACAACAGTATGGCATGAGCCAAAGGGTAGGAAGGAGAACCAAGGTAACAATATACTTTATATTGGTTGTTTGAAAAAGGAATGGGTCCTAAACCATGAAGCACTTTCAAAGCTTTCCATAGAGATAGTCATAGTATCCTAGAAATCAAGAACAAAGAATATAGAGAAGCACATGGGTACAAGAAAAAGTAAAAATACCGCTACCAATTATTTTGCACATTACGAAGTTTTTAAAGATGCACACTACTTGGAGGAAGTAGAAGGAGATAGCGCAAATGAAGAATGCCCATGACAATACCATTCAAGCATCAATAAAAATTGGAGATGATGGTGGTCAGACGAGAGTGAATGAAGATGACACCCAAGCAACAAGTGACGATGAATCAGACATTCAAACAAGTGAATGTCAAGATTGGCCATTTGTACTTAACACATTGTAAAGGCATAATTGAATTATTAAAAAGGCCGTGACAAAGTCATTTGTACAAAGACTCATCAAGAGCAATATTTCTTGTAAACACATGACAATGTAAAATTGCAAGCATAGCTATTCCTATTTTTTATGTACAAAAGAGTCTTCCATGTCTCTTGTCTATTTAAAGCTTTTAATTTTTTGAATCTTCAAGAGTGTTATAATTTTCTATATTGAATTTTAAGTGGATTAAATTAAATTAAGAAGTCTTTATTTTGTAAGGGGTTTTTCATGGATTTAAATTAATAACTCATGATATTTTTTAACATTAATAGGATTCTTAAAAACAAGGAGTACAAAAGTAGGATTTAATAACAGTTTTTGCATTATTAGTACAACATTATAGAGACAGATTGTGAAATTTATTATGTGGAAATAACAGTTCCAAAATGTGAACTTTGGATTCTCGAATGATATTTTCATAAAGTAAACTTTTTAGTTGGGAAGGATTTTTAGGATTAGTCCAAATGTAGACATATGAGTCCAAATTTAATGAAATGTGTGTTCCTTGTGCCTTTTAACACTCTTTGTGTTTAACTTTTGCACTATGCACAATATGAACACATGAATCTCAACAAAAAGTATAAAGAAAACAAGTTCTAAAGTCTTCTTCTCCTTTACCATCAATCATCAAAATGTGTCATCAAAATTAGTATAAGAATAAATCAATAGTCTATTCATAGCAAGTACCTGAGGGATACCATTTATTGTTAAGAATTACATGAAGGGAAAAAAAATTGCACGAAGAAAAATCCCAAATTCATATTTCACAAAACTCAACAATATGTACTTTAAATATATATATATATATATTGAAGCCTTAGAATTATATATTTGGTCCATATTACCTGTGATACTTCAACCTAGAAATAAAAATAAAAACAAAGATTAGCATGTTAGAAGCTTACTCAAAGAGTACAAACTAGAGCCTAGTATAATAGTCATCTAATTTATTAATTACTTTATTATATATATGCTTAGAAGGGACTTAGAACTACAACTCTCCATGCTTCAATAGCCCTTAAAATTTCAAATTCCTCAAGAGATGGCCCTCAATAGAGACAGGCATCAATGCATCGAAAATTTTTGTCTTAAGGTAATTTTGACAACAAATTTCTAGAAATTCTAAGCCAAAAACCCATCTCGCATATGGCTATACTAGAACATTGGCGTCTTTATAACTTACATGCATCCATATGACCATGCTCTGTCAAGTCATGCCCAAGCCTTGTATTTTTTGGTGAGCATTATGGGGCGAGTGTGGAGGCCCAAATCCTCTCTCTATATCCTTGAGCTCTATCTCCTTCTCTCTCCAATTCTCTCTCAAATTCCCTAATACTTTCAAGTTTCCACCGTCTCCCTCTCTCTCTCTCTCTCTCCCACTTGTTAAATAAGAAGGCCTTTGACACAAACCAATAGATACAATTCCCTTGCGAGGAAAACATCAAACAAATAAAGCCTTGGACGTGGACCAATAAATGCAATTCCGTTTAAAGGAGAAGATCAAACACTAGGTAGAACAAGCCTCTTCCCAACCATATAATTATATGTGTGTCCATATAAGTATGTGTGTGTGTGTAATATCCTCACGACGAAATACGTAGTTGCAATGGATACCATCTCGTTCGTTGTCGCCATCTCTGTAGTTCTAGTGCTCTTGTATCGTTTCCTCGACTCCCACTTCTTCATCCCTTCCTCCGTTGCTCGCACCCTTCGACAACAAGGCCTCCTCGTCCTCCCTCCCCGCCTCATCACTGGCAACGCGCTCCTTCTCCTCCGCTCTAAGCAACTCGCCAACCTCTCTGACCTCCCCTCCCCCTCCCATCACCACATCTTACCTCTTATTCAGCCTTTCTACTCCAGCATTTTCCAACAATTCTCCGGTATCATCTCTTCTCATCTCCTCCTCAATATAAGTTGGACGCTGGGGCTCTCGATCTCCCTCTGCGCCACTGCTTTCTCTTGCGCCTGGTTGTCATACTGAACTGTTCACTTTTGGGCATGCACAGTGCGCACGTTCGTTTATTGGTGGGGTGTCCAGCCCAGACTTGTCGTCACCAACCCGGACGACATCAAACAGATCTTTGCGAACGACTTCAAAAGCTATTCTAAGTCGAAGGTTTCCCAGAGGGCCTTTCACGAATTGTTCGGCAATGGATTAATATTGGCAGAGGGAGACGACTGGCACAACCAGCGCAATATTCTTCGTCCCGCCTTCTTCTCCGAGAAGCTCAAGGTATATCGTTTGCCCATGTGAATTTGGAGCGCTTTCTTCTCTGAGTCGAAGCTCATCAGGGTATACCATCTTTTATCGTGCGTTCACTCCCCTCACGTACGCGATCGATTGTGAGACCCTTTTCGCAGGCAATGGTCGCC
This sequence comes from Dipteris shenzhenensis, assembly GCF_047967505.1. Taxonomy (NCBI): domain Eukaryota; kingdom Viridiplantae; phylum Streptophyta; class Polypodiopsida; order Gleicheniales; family Dipteridaceae; genus Dipteris; species Dipteris shenzhenensis. Next base: position 11,213,784 of record NC_141601.1, on the reverse strand, counting down.
GACATGCATCTCTCAGCATTGCAGATGACTAACGCATGGGATAACATCGTCAGATGTTCGGGCGGCCGATCTGCGGAGATTGAGGTTGCACAGCATTTGAAAGATGTAACCGCAGATATTCTCGCGCGCACGAGTTTTGGCAGCGACTACGCGAATGGAAAAGGTGTCTTTGAGAAGCAGGAGTTGCTTCTTCGTCTTGTACTGAAGAAGGCCTTAGCCAACACGCTGATCCCCGGCTTTAGGTAGGACGGGCGATTCATCCTCCAATCCAATGGCAGGCCTTTCTATTACTTTCACTCCCAAATTTTAAAGGATTTTCACTCGGATTTACAGGTTTCTTCCCGTTCCTTCTAATTTGGAGTGCTGGAAAATCGAAAGGAGCATCGACAGAGAACTTTCTCGTATAGTCCAAGCACGCATGACGCTACTTGCCAAAGGCGGACGAGGAGCTCGGACGGATCTGCTGAGTCTAATGCTTGGGGATGGACAAGACATCAAGAAGAGCAACGTTCCATTTACTACCCCGCAGATCAAAGACGAATGCAAAACATTCTTCTTAGCCGGACATGAAACAACAGCTAACCTTCTCGCGTGGACAATGATGCTACTAGCATTGTATCCGGAATGGCAAGAAAAAGTTCGTGCAGAAGTGTTGGAGATTCTCGGTGCGAACATTGTGGAACCACAAGCAGATCATCTCAACAAAATGAGGCTTGTAAGACACTTTCATCCTTGTCAAGGACAGATCCCGAATGCAAGTGTCAGTCTTAAGCAGTTATCTAACTCGTCTTTGATATTGCAGTTGCGTATGATTCTGAACGAGACTCTCCGACTGTATCCACCAGTTCCCGAACTAACGACTCGCGTTTTTGCTCTCCACGAAGACAACTTCAAATTGGGTCGCCTCACCCTGCCCCGAGGCATGGAATTCTCGATTCCCGTTGCCTGTATCCACAGGGACAAGGAGCTGTGGGGAGATGACGCGGATGAGTTTCGGCCCGAGCGATTTAGTGAGGGAGTTTCCAAGGCATGCAAGCATCCGTTCGGATACCTACCTTTCGGAGTCGGACCCCGCATCTGCATCGGCCAGTCGTTCGCAATCCTTGAAGCAAAAGTGATCATGGTTGCAATTTTGCAGCGCTTCCATTTCAGTCTCTCTCGCAACTACAGACACGCCCCTGAAACTGCCATTACCATTAGGCCAAAACACGGCATGCAGATCGTCCTGGAACCCCTCTAGATGCTGTCTGTCCCAGGAACGTAGTGGCCTGTCTTATATGTTGCAATGAATGGTTTCTCTTTTGGACTAGTTCTGAAACCGTGGAAAGGCAACGGGAGTGAAACTATGTCATTAGTCCGTAATAGACTCATAGTCAGCCACCCACTGTCATCAACCATAGTTATATGTACATACACAACTGAAAGAAGTCGTGTCATCAAGTGCAAAATCTTAAACGATCGTTTTATTGCAATCTAGTATGATCACAACGGTCAATACACGCACTTGAAAAACCCATTTATGCATTTCTACGGAGTATGTCTTCATGGATATTTGGTCCCATGGGAGTACCTACTACAATCACCATGTTTGCCAACAATTTCATGGAGACAACCTGAGCGTCCATACCCATTAAAAGAAAATGTAAATTTCATTTTCACAATCTCAAAATTTAGGTTTGATCTCTAATTAAAGAACAACGTATATGCATAATTTCAACATTTTTCTCATAGAATAAGGTTCAGCCTTCCACATGCCTATTCTCGAATTATGAGACGAAATAAACCTATTCTCAATAGCCCAACACAATCATCTTTATTGGACACTTCTAAATCAATGAAAGCAAACATAGCATCACAAAGATGTTCAAACATCCATATAATCTTGAGAATCTTAAGGGATGCACTACTAAAACAACCTACATGTAGAACATGGATTCAAGGGCTCCTATTTAAACTCCTACTTGCATATGATCCCCAAGCCTCCCCAAAGCTAGCCTTCAATTGCTTGGTAGAAGCAAACCAAAGATGAAGAGACAATGATATATTGATTCACCACTCTGCATCACCTACTTTTAACTAAGCTGATCTATGCGAGCTAGCTAGGTTGGATTGTTATAGCATTATTACCATACACTTAATGGCACTTCAATTACCAAGACAACAAACATGTTCTTGCTTTTTCCATTTGATCTTCCAAGAAGTTAGACACATTCTGTCCCACCCACAACATCCAGACTAGAGATCATCGGATATAAGTTCCTTTGTGTATTACTCCTATGCAAAATTTAATGCAACTCATTGGAGAATGACGAATTTCATAGATAGTTATAAGAACTTTTAGATCTACGCCACATATGAACCTCCTCCTCCCCATGCACCTCTCTAATCATTCTAGTGCCAAAACATGATGGCTCTTATAGATATGTACTATTATCTATAAAAGCTCTCCGAGGATAGATGATCTATGGACCAAATTCAAGTAGCAAGTCTGTTCACCAAGGGTCAATGCTTCTACCACATGGAAAACTACTTTTAAAACTAGGCAGAATTGAGAGTTATATATTTTGGGGTTGATAATGGCCTCGGGGAATCCATTCTTCAAACATGTAACAAATCACATTTGAATAGAGAATCACGGTCATAAGCTTATATATAGAGGTGGGAACCTTTTTAAAATTTTCCAGTCTTAAATTTAAGTTAGGGAGGCTGTGCATCACTTAGGATGAAATCAACATTAGGGGAATGTCATGGAAATTGGTATAATCTAAATGCACTACAAGACATGGGTTGCTTTTTGACACCGATACCGACGCTAAATATGAAGAAAAAAATTAACAAGTGGGAAGTGTCGAATATTCCATCGGCATGGATGTCACAAAGAAACCATTGGTGTGAGAGTCGATGTCACCATCAGTAAAATATGCCCGACAGTGTCAGTATGTGCGCTAGTGTAGGCGTCGGTATATACCAATAGTACCGTGTTGGTACAGGTGTCGATATATACCGACGGTTTTACAGAAGCTCAAAAAAAATTATGTGGGGCAGGATGGGGCTTGTTTTAGTCCCATCCTACCCCACATGATTTTTTTTCCCATTAAAATCACGATTAAATGTTACAAATACTAAGATGCACATTGCAATTTTGCAAAGAAAGTCTATAAAGTAATGGCAATATGCTACAAAATGGCAAGTTCACCGAAGTAATTCGCTAATGTGCTATGAAATGGCAAAAGTGCTGAGCTCCAAAATGGCAAATCCACCGAGGCAATCTACTACAAAAGGGCAACGGTGCCAAAATATTGAACCACTAAATATCCTATCCTCCTCATCCTCCCCGCCCTCCTCATCCTCCTTGCCCTCAGTCTCTAGTATGTGTGCGCCCTCCTCGTCGCCCTCCTCACCCTTGGTTTCTCTGTAAGTGCTCGATCCCTTGCCCTCCTCTTCTACATACGTAGCTGCTTCTTCCTCAAATCTTGTCTCTCCATCTGGATCTTCGGATGAGTTGAACATGCCTCCCTAAGAATGAAACAAGTTAGAAAAACTAAGAGCATTGATTGTAAGACAATTATGGTGATAGTCAAATGATTATGAATAGGAATAGGTAATACTCACATGATGCACTGCCACCCTTTCCCAATTGATGTAGACTCCTTCTCTCTCCTTCTCCTTAAACCATGCCCTGGCTCTAATCCTGAAGGCCCTTCTGTACTCCTCGTTGTTTGGAGGCCTTCCAATCACATATTCTTGTGGATCCACATTCAATTAGTTAGATTTGAATGACAAGACATTTGAACGATTGAACATATTGGAAATTCAATAGAAGATAAATATATACTTACCACCCATGCCTCGTTGCCGAGTCTGCCATCGCTCTCGAGGTGCGAAGGACCTACAGTCTCTAGGCATATCCTCACTGACCTCTGCTGAGGCTCAAACGCATCCTATAAAACTTCTTTGCTTTCTTCCAATCCTGCAGGTCTGCTCGCCCTAGCTTGTGCGCTTACCCCCCTTAACAACATCCCTTAGTTCGTATCTACGAGACCTAAGGAGCTCCCCCATGTGCGTAAGCATGGCATTTGTTTCAAACTCAAACACTTTACGATTTGGAAATTGTCTCTTGAGAGCTTCTATGTAGGCTTCTTTGGCTTTATTATCCTGTTGGTTCCAAGGTCTAAATATATAATTGAGGAAGAGGGTGCTCACCAACCTCCTCATGTATCTTGTGATTGCCTTACCATCCTCGTCCTCTATAACCTCCCTAGCACTGTTCACTCTGTAGGAAAGATCCTTGAGAAAAACAAAGTCTGAAGGATTCGTGGCGAATGAAGTAGTAGTACAGCGAGGGGTGGTGCGAGCGCTTAAGGATCGAGGAGTAAGGGAGCGAGTGGTCTCTGGGGTGTTGCAGCTTTTGAGTGGAGAGGGCAAGGCATCTGATTAGTATTGTGTCTCATGAGGAAGTGGAGACCTGTAGAGATGTGAGTGTGTAGACTCATCTACATCCCTCGAGCCACCACAGCAATCTTGACCCTTACTACTCTTTCTGGACCTATGATGGGTATGCCCAAGTGATGACCCCTCGAAAGGGGCTATAGGGGATGGTTGTCGAGTAGGTAAAGCCATCGATGTCCCTGATCTACCCCTGAGGGGTTAGGAGAGGGAATAGCTGAGGTCCTCTGGGACAGCAGAGAGAAGAATATCATTCCCTCCACATCGCTCATGGATGCAACAAACTCATCAGGACTCCTGATAAAGCCATGGGCTACTAGCAAAGGAATTCCCAGAGGGGAAGTCACACGGGTAGGCTCGAGAGGAGTTAGCCCATGGGGAGTCCACCCAGGGGTAGTCATAGGGGTAGGCCCCTCAAGAGTCGGCTCAGTGGAAAGAAAGTCCTCTAGAGAGTACAAATCATGACGTCTCGTCCTATGAGGAGCCCCATGAGCACGGCTTTGTACTCTCCGGATGTGTGACGTGCTAACATGTCTAATTTGGGAGGATTGGACAAACACAAACACAAGAGCGGGTAAGAAGCGAAAATACAATTTACTTAAAAGACAATACTTACACTTTACTTAAAAGACAATTTATTACTTAAAACTCAAGTTCAATTTACTAAAACTATAAAAAGACAATTTACCTTAGGGGGGTCACTCATCATATGTAACCCTATCACGTGAGTCAACAGAAGCATATTTTTATTTCTAAAGTTTATAAAATTAAATATACATAAGGGACTATTTAAAATAGTTTTGGAAAAAATCTATAGATTTATATAGAAAAGGGTTACATTTTAATAGTGAAAAATTTACAGATAAGGGATTTTAGAAATAGGCCTTGAACACACATGATATAGATGGTTTATACATAGTGACCTCCCCGAGCAATTTACTTAAGACTTCATCGTATATTATCATATATCTCCATAAGTTACATTACCATATGTATCCAAAAGAGTATTTATATACCAAATTTGGGTCCAAAAGAGTGTTCAGGTACAAAATTTATATCCAAAAGCGTTTTCATATACAAAAATTCTCACAAAAATAGAATTGTTAAACAAAATTTGTCTCCAAAAGAGACATTCTCCAAAAATGCCAAAAGAGAGGAGGAGGTCTACTGCTCTGCATTACTATCCAAAGTACTTTCCTCCTCCTTACCTGCTAGATGAGTCACTCGGGACCTCATCTTGCACTTCTTCTAATATATACTTATACTCTTCTTGGACTATGTACTCGCGGTCCAAGAAGACCTCTACACAAACCGTTATGTCTTTTATAGTGTCCTCCTTGCTGATGAGTAGTCGGTCGAAGTGGTCTCTCCAAAGCTTACAGAGATCCCGTAGGTTGTTTTGTGCCTCCCTCAAAGAATGTCGCTCCATGCATGATCGGTCTGTACCCCACCCACGCGCATGCACTTTGACGTTATACTTTACCGAATCTACATCATGCACAATCTTTTCTACTACATATGATAGCACAGTTTGGATGACAGCAACATGGGAAACTAGGTTGGGGTTTTTGAAAAACTATCGTGGAGGAGGGCATTCCATTTATAATCTGTTTGAAAAAAAAGAACCAAATACACGCATATAAAACACATTACAAATCATATCAGGGAACTCATTCAAGATATGTAAAAGAATTCATGGTACAAACAAGCTACATTCACATTCACTTCTATTCAACAAATTATATATATCGCACAAGCCAATAAGATAATTCTAGGAAACTATATTGCATCCACTCTCCTTTATTTCACAATCTGCGCTAATCGCGTCCCCTATCAGCCTTTGTGCATTTGATTCTTTGCCTTTCCCTTCTCCGCTTCATCCTCCCCTTATCCTCCCTAAATCTTTAAAGTCTCCCCTCCTCTCTTCTTTATCTCACGCCACTCCCCTGCTATATCCCTTCTCATGGCAGTCCCGTCTCGTTGTTCCCCTCCTTCGACTCCTTCCACTCTGCCACTCTTTGTCTCTCTCTCGTTACTTCCTTCTCGTCGCTCACTTCTAGTTGCTCCCTTCTCTTTGCTCTCTCTCTCTCTCTCTACTACTCCCCATGGCCCCTAGCAAAAACGCTATGGTAGAATACTTGGAGGAGTTGTACAAACAATATTTCGATATAAAGGATGGGAAGATAGATGTACCATCACTCCCTGGTGTGCATCTGTGTCCAAACGCACATGCCGAGGGTAAGGATAATTCTGACCCCAATCGAGAGATCCTGGAGGATTCTATTGAGGAGATATAGAGCTGGATGTAGTTGGAAGGACACACACCCAAGGAAGCTCCTTGGGCTAAGGAGAAAAAGAAAAAAGAGGTAAAGAATAAGAAGAAGAAGAGAGATAACAAAAGAGAAGGTAGCACTTCATTGAAGAAATGATGAAGAATGTCTTTACACTTTATAAAGTACTCTGATTTGGAGAATGCTAGCTACAGTTTTGAGTGTATGACAGGGAGCCCTCTCTTGGATATTTGTTGTAACCCCTCTTGGATATTTCTTATGATCTATGATGATATTATGTTGTATCCCTCTCTTTGTTATTTGTTATCCTATATGTTTTTTAAAAGAGAGAAAAGATAAGGGAAAGAGTTTGATAAAATAGAGAAAAAGATAGGCTGCTCGCACTTGTGCAGCCTAGGATTTATCAAGCATTTACAGACTCGGATCATTGTTTCACTTCTTGGGTCTCTAATCATAGCCTCTAGTTGCCATGACACTGAAAACAAAAGTGCATTTGAGACAACCAAAACTCTCAGGAATTTCAAGAATGATTTAGAGAGGGACGCAATGACACAAGTCTGCTAATGCTTGCTCAATGTCAGGCTGTTGAAGCTTCACGTGGGTGGGACCTCAAGGAGAAAAGACAAGAGAGGATATAAGGGATGAAATAAGAGAGGATGGAAGAGGAAAAGAGAAGGGGAAAAGAGGGAGGGAAAAGCGATGAGAAAAGAGAGAAAGGAGAAAGAGGAGAAAAGAGAGAGAGGAAAAAAGAGAAGAGAGGAAATAAGAGAAGAGAGGGGAAGAGAGAGAAAGAGAGGAAAAGAGAGGGGAGGAAGAGGGAGGGAGAGAGGGGAAAAGAGGGAGGAAAAAGAGAGGAGAAAAGAGAGAAAGGAGAGGAAAAGAGAGAAGGAAAAGAGAGAAGGGAAGAGAGGAAAAGAGAAAAAAAAAGAGGATATAAGAGATGAAATAAGAGAGGGGAGAAGAGATGAAAAGCGAGGAGAGAAGAGAGGGGAAAAGGAAAGAGAATAGAGGAGTTAAGGAAAAGAGAGGATGGAAAAGAGAGAAGGAAAAGAGAGAAGAAAAGAGAGGGGAAAAGAGAGGAAATAAGAGGGGAGAAGAGAGGAAAAGAGAGAAGAGAAGAGAGGGGAAAAGGAAAAGAGAAGAAAAGAGAGCAAAAGAGAGAAGAAAAGAGAGGGGAAGAGAGAGGAAATAAGAGAGGGGAGAAGAGAGGAAAAGAGAGAAGAGGAGAGGGGAAAAGGAAAAGAGAGGAAAAGAGAGAAGGAAAGAGAGGAAAAGAGAAGAAAACAGAGTGGAAAAGAGAGGAAATAAGAGAGGGGAGAAGAGAGGAAAAGAGAGAAGAGAAGAGAGGGGAAAAGGAAAAAAGAATAGAGGTAGAAAAAAGAGAATAGAGGAGTGATTCAGGAAAAGAGAAGAGAGGGGAGAAGAGAAGAGAGGAGAAGAGAGGGGCGAAGAGAAGAAATAAGAGAGGGGAGACGAGAGAAAAAGAGTGGGGAGAAGAGAGGAAAGAGAGGAGAAAAGAGAAGAGAGGAAATAAGAGATGAAATACGAGAAAAGAGAAGAGGGGAAGAGAGGAAATAAGAGAAAAGAGGAGCAGAATTAAGAGGAGAGAGGAAGAGAGGGAAAGAGAGGAAAAGAGAGGGGAGGAAGAGGGAGGGAAAGAGGGAAAAAGAGGGAGGAAAAAGAGAGGAGAAAAGAGAGAAAGGAGAGGAAAAGAGAGAAGGAAAGAGAGAAAAAGAGAGGAAATAAGAGAGGGGAGTGTTAGATATCAATGCTCCACTCTCATGTAACTACGCGGGAACCAGGTAACTCTACTTGTAAGCCCCCCATATGAGGTGAAGGCATTTGAGTAGCTCAGTTATCTAGTAGGTCCTAGTTTGGACACCAGATGGGGGCCGTGTATGGCCTGATGGTTGGACGGCTTCAGATAGAGTTGGCACACTGCAACTAGGCTACATGCAAGTGCAAGAAGGCATCCCATGACTGACCACACTGAGGGTAGACGGAGCATTTCCTGGGGCACTCTCGGGTTGCGGGGTCCGTTTGGAGCCCCAGATGATCCCGGATGGCTGTGGTCCCGAACGGAGACTGTAGGTTAGTTGCTCTATTCGGCGCCACGGTTCTATCATGTAGTCAGTGGCCTATTTCGGGATGGAGCTCCAATTGGCTGGTTTGGGCAGACTAGGTCGGTCTCCCAATTGAGTCTAACCAACTACAACTGGTGGCTATATAGAAGCAAGCCTGTGAAGCCCATTATCATCACTAGCTACAACAACCCTGATTCCTTAGCATCCAACCTCCGTCCTCTACTGTTTCCAGCATGCCATCAAAGCTCCTCACACAGGAGCGCATGGCTGGGAGGTAGCATCTATTGTATGATCAAATTTTTGATTCTCCATACTATCTGCTTTTCTCTCTTGCATACACGATCCTATTATCTGTTGAGCACAGACGTATTGTTTTCATACATGGTATCAGAGCTTGGGCTCTAGCAAGAAGATTTGGTAGTGTGTTTCTATTTGCGAGCAGATTGTGAGAGATGGCCCAGCCTGCAAGACTGCGAATCCCACCGTTCAGCGAAAGTGGAAAGTTGGACAGCACTAACTATCCACTCTCGAAGTTCAAGACCATCCTATGCACATACGAGCTTTGGGATATTGCTACTGGGATGGACATGAAGCCGGTCGAAAGGCCAAATCCAGCCAATGCAGGACAACAGGTAGTACCAACTGCGGATGAGATTCTTGTGTGGACAAGAAGAAATGCAGATGCGCTGTGTTCTATTGTCTACAGTGTAAGTGATTCTATCATGGCGTTAATTCAACATGTCACCACACCGGAGGAGGCATGGATGGTCTTGAAAAATCAGTACGAGACCACGAATCAAACGCAGATTCAGAATCTAGAGACTCAACTCACGAATAAGAAACTGTATGAGTCTGAAACGATAGAGAAGTTCATCACCAGGGTGAAGAATCTGCGCGATCAAATGATTGCAATTAGCATCACCATCACCAGCGAGAATCTAGCATGAATGTGCATACGAATTCTCCCACCAAAGTACGACGGTCCTGTTATGGCACTGAATACGCAGAACAGAAATCCGCCCCTCAACTTTGAGGATTTCAGTGCTATGCTTATGGAGGAGGAGATGCGTCAAAAGACGAGGACCGGAGAAGATTCGACTTTCTCTGTTGGATCAAAGAAAGGTAAGGGTAAGGACTCTGGTAACCCATCTTCTTCTGATGATAAAAAGAGAAAGAAGAAGATCAAGTGCTTCTATTGCGACAAGGCAGGGCACAAGCAGAATGAGTGCCAGAAGAAGATTGCAGATGAGAAGAACAGAGTAAAGAAAGAGTCCAGCAACAGTGCGCAAGCAGTACCAGTAGAGCTGTTCGTAGCAATTGAGGAGATTTGCATGAAGGCAGTTCATGTACCTGAGGAAGAACCTTGGATTATTAATAGTGGTGCATCGTGCCACATGACCAGTCGGAAGGATACCTCTCTACATCTGGTAGGGAATGACATCCTGGTAGTAGTCGGCAATGATGCAAAATGTCTAGCAAAAGGAAAAGGTACGATTGCTCTCAAATTAGATGGAGTTGTAAAACAGTTGTCCAATGTTCTTTATGTGCCAGATATCAAGAGGAATTCGTTGTCCATTTCTGCGATCACGGATCGGGACCTCAAAGTTCACTTCGATAAGAATGGCACATAGATTTTGGATCTTCAAGGGAAGGTCATTGGTAGAGGTACACGGCACAACAACATCTACGAACTCTCAACTTTTAGTGCTCGAGCTGATGTGAGCAACACTAAGCTATGGCATAAGAGGTTTGGTCATCTAAACCTTAGTTCTTTAAAGGAGATGCATAAAAGTGGAATGATTGCAAACCTACCAGAAATTACAGATCTGCCCAATGTATGTGAAGCTTGCATGATGGGCAAGCAGCATCGGTAGCCCTTTCCTAAAGAGGCCAGTAGGGCAAAGGCTCCTCTAGAGCTCTTCACACGGACCTCTGCGAAAAGATGGAGATGGAAGCTTTGGGTGGTTCCTACTACTTCATGATGTTGATCGATGACTACAGTAGAAGGATATGGATATACTTCCTAAAGACTAAAGATGAGGCTTTTAGTAAGTTCAAAGAATGGCATGTAATGGTCGAGAAAGAAATGGGGAGGAAGGTGAAGAAGTTGAGATCAAACAGAGGTGGAGAGGTCACATCAAGTGAATTCAAAAGTTACTGCAAAAGTCATGGGATCAAGAGGCAGAAACCCCCACCACATATGTCAGAGCAAAATGGAGTAGCAGAGTGCAAGATGCGCGTCATCTACGAAATGGGCAGGAGTATGATGAAAGGGAAAGATTTGGCAAAGACTTTCTGGGCTGAAGCATATAACACGGTAGTTTACATTCTAAATCATAGCTACACGAAGGCTGTGAATGGGATGACTCCACTGCAGGCCTTTTCTAGTAAGAAACCTTCAGCTGCACATTTCAGAGTTTTTGGATGTGACTGTTTTGTGCATGTCCCTGACGCTAACAGGACCAAATGGGAACTGAAGAGCCGAAAGTGTTTTTTCTCAGGCTACAGTGAAGAGGTGAAGGAAGAGGTGAAGGGTTACCATCTCTATAATCCTGTTACCAAGAAGGTAATAGTAAGTCGCAATGTGGTCTTCTCAAAATAGCCACATCAATTGGAGGAGGATGTTTCCTTCCTAGACAACCAGGACCAGGATATCCATCCAGTACAACCACCAACAGTAGACTGAACTCCCCCAATGGTGCTTGGGAGGATTCAAGATAAAGAAGAGGAAGAAGAGCCTGCAAAACCACAATCGCAATGGCCTTTCCCAAAGTGGGTGAAGCAACTTTTGGATGGCAGAGAACCTCCAGCCATTGAGGAGGAACCATCTGAACACTGCTGGTCCAAGAGATTAGAGGAGCAAAAAAGGGCGTAGGAACACTTGGTCAACTACACTTTGATGACAGAAGTGATCCGTGCTGAAGAACCTAAGTGTCTTGAAGAGGCATAGGGTGATGATAGGTGGATGGAGACTATGCAGTCAGAGTATGGCTCCATAATGAAGAATAACACTTGGGACCTTGTGGATCAACCACCAAAACGCAAGGTAATAGGCACCAAGTGGGTATACAAGACCAAGTACAAATCTGATGGCACGTTGGATAAGTACAAGGCTCAGCTCATGGCAAAAGAATTTGCATAAGTACATGGTTTTGATTATCAGGAAACTTTTGCTCCCACAGCTCAACTAACCACAATTTGTAGTGTTTTGGCTTTAGTAGCATAGGAAAGTTGGCTCGTGTTTCAAATGGATGTAAAATCCACCTTTCTAAATGGAGATCTTAAGGAGGAGGTATACGTGGAACAACCACCAGGTTTTGCAATCCCCGGTTCAGAAGGCAAAGTCTGTAAACTAAAGAAGGCACTTTATGGGCTGAAATAGGCCCCACGAGCGTGGTACCAGTGGATTGATGCCTACTTTCTACAAAATGGGTTTAAGAGGAGCTCATCTAAAGCAAATTTGTATAACTACAGAGGAGGCAAGTGTATGATCGTGGTCCTTTATGTGGACGACCTTGTCATAATAGGGAACCATGAAGAGAAGATCTCGCAGACAAAGCATTTGCTAGGAAGAGAGTTTGAATGACAGACCTCGAACTAATGCATTTCTACTTGGGGATTGAAGTTTGGCAAGAGCCAAAACAGATCTTTATCTCACAACTGACATATGCTGGAGAGATATTGAAGGCATTTGGCATGGCTGAGTGCAAGATAGTTAGCACCCCTATGGAGGTTGAGATGAAGCTCTCAAACGAGGATTCATCACCACTAGTGGACGAAGCAAAGTATAGAAGGCTTGTGGGAAGTTTGATTTACTTATGCAACACGCGGCTGGCCATCAACTTTGCGACTGGTGTACTAAGCAAGTTTTCCAATAAGCCCCGGGAGAACCATTGGAGGGTAGGGATGCAGGTGCTGAAATACATCAAAGGCACACTTGATTATGGCATCACCTATACCAAGGGCAACATCTTGACCAGATTCTATGACTTGGAGATGTGGACAGCATGAGATCAATGACAGGTTACTGTTTCTCACTTGGATCTGGAGCTGTGTCATGGGTGAGCAAGAAGCAACCCGTAGTTGCTCTTCTTCTACCAAGGTTGAGTACAAATCAGCATGTTTCGCTTCTTGTGAGGCAATGTGGTTGAGGAGGATTTTAGGAGACATGGGTGCAGTGCAGAACAAGCCTACACAGTTATCATGTGACAATCAGAGTTGCATGGCAATTGCTAAGAACCCTGTGTTCCATGCTAAAACAAAACACATTGAGATTCAATATCACTTTGTACGTGAGCTCATCATGGATGGAGAGGTCAACTTTGTTGGGGTAAAGGGCAGTGTGCCCACCCACTTGTACAGTGCCCATGTATACTCATATATATATGACAGAGGAATAAGCTGGAGTAGCTTTTGCTCCACCACTTTTGGTGTCTCCTATCCCTTTGTGTGTGCTCTCCTCTCCCACAACTGGTATCAGAGCTAAGGAAAGCTTGGTGAGTGTGGCCAGCAAGGTTAGAGAGGAGCAGCCTGGTATCAAAGCGACGAGGTCGGCGTCGGAGACGTAATATGGAGACTCGACTCACTGGGAAGCGACGCTGAGAGGTGGCTTTGGTTTTGCCAGTCTCCACGACGATGGGCGCAGTGATGAGGAGCTCTTGGCTGCAGGTTGTTGGAGTTGCTGTGTGTGGAGGATAAGATCCACTCTGACATTTGAGGGATGCCATGAGAGGTTGCTACTGAGTTTGTCGATGCTGGAGCCATTTGTTATTTGGCCTACAAATCGCCATCGGTGGGTTTGGAGCAATGGACGTTGAGGCTGAGCGTCGGAGTAGAGGCTGTGGTGCTGCTGAAGGGCTATGGAGATGGCGCTCGTGAGAGAGTAGCTGAGGGATATGGCTTGGCTGCTTGTATGGTTGACTATCTGCGGGGCTGCCAGTTTGCTCATCCGTGTGTGGTGGAGGCGCAGCTACGGACTGGTTTGTCCCATTGAATAGAGGACTTGGCCGATGGAGGGTTGACTGTGTTGTGAGCTATGTCGAGTTAGCTTGCTTGCCGAGGCATGAAGAGTTGCTCACGTTGGAGGCAAACATGTGCTGAAGCTTTGCTTGAAGCTACTGTGGATGGCTGAGTGCCTAGGAGCAAGAGCTGTGGGCGTTGCAATGTTGATGATGGCTAGCTCTGTTGAGGATCACTCGTGGTAGTCCGTTGCATGGAGGGCTATAGGGATGCTCCATCCCATGAGCAAAGGAAGAGCAGCCCAGTGATAGCAACAACATCCATTTTGGAGAAGATGAGCTATTGGGGAGCTTGTGGATTGCATGTTTGATGCAGTTGTATGCTTGGGAGATAGTCGGTATTGCATTTGAGGTCTTGGAGTTGAGCATTGGCTGATTTTGGTCTCTTTGCGGGACATTTTGCAGAAGTACGCCTTGTGGACATTGTGTGGGATATGTGCTTGTACACTATGCAGCTTCTTTTGGTTGCAGTTGAGCTTTGTTAGCTCGTGTTTTCCCGTGCATTTGGGTCCTTGTACGGACATACTCTGGTGCATCTTAGTCTTTGTGAACATTCCGTTACAGTTAGTCAGTGGGTTGCATATCTTTTTTGCAGATACATCACTTTGGCAGTGGCAGTGACACATGCTTTGACAGTGGTACATGCCTGGTTGAGATGCATTGACAGTTTATTGGATGCATGGTTATTTGGCTATGTTGGATACATACGGTGGTACGGTGATGTATAGAGATCCTATCAAATGAGCATTGTTTGGAGCTGTTTTCAGGGCTGATTTGATACTGTATTCGGGGCTGATTTTATGGCATCGTGTTTGCCATTGGTCAGGATATTACAATTGCTGTTGTTGCTGTTTTTATGACAAAACAGTCATTTTCAAGACTGAATATCTCTTTTCTGGTGCGGAATTGCACTTTGTGCCAAACTAGAAAGTTGTAGTTCACAAAAAATACTACAACTTTGCTTTTGGAAGCAAGTTGATCCGGTATAAGCTGCAGGAGTTACAGCCTCTGCAATACCACAAAAAGTTGCAGTCTACTGTCTATAATTTGTGACCAATGTGCAGGAAGCAGTTTTTCAGGTGAGAATATCTGAGAATCCACAAGGATTTGGCTCTTGAGGTCAACTGACAAGTTGTAGATCTTTCTACCAGCTACAACTTTGCTGTTTACAACTTTGGCATCCGGTCTTTCAGTGAAAAGATATCGCTATTCAAAGACAGGGACAGCGTGTTATTTTGCCCAAAGTGGCTGTGAGGTATTGTTGTAGGAATTTCTCTTGAACAACAATGAATTGGGAACTCGCAGTAAATTACAGAAAGTGATTGAAATCTCACTTCAGTCCAAGGGCATTATTGGCATTTTGGCAAGTCACTTTGGCACATTTGGCAAGTGGTGAATGCTTGATTTTGTTGCCAAACAATTGCGCGCTTGAGGTGATGCATTGGTGATGCAGCAAATGCCATTTCGATGCATTATGGATTTGCATTGGTGGATGCCGCACTGATGTTTATGGATAGTTGAGCTGGGCTCCTATTGCCATTGGTTGAGTAGATATTGCTCATTTGGTTCAGTGCATTTCTTACTTGGATTGCCAAGCATTGGCAGGTTACTGAGCTGCATACATACTTGTTTATGCCTCTTTATGGCTGAGTGCTTTTGAGCATTGGATCAGCCAATTTATTTGGAGACCTGATTGGTTTGGACAACACTATATTTTTTGGTCATTTGGGTTGCCTATTGCACTATACTGCTCTTTGGTTGTGACCTATTGTGCCACAGATATGGCATCTACAGTTGGTAGTGCCGTCTTTGATATTGAGAGGTTAGATGGATCAAACTTTCAGTATTGGAAAGAGCAGATTTATGATGTGTTAGTGCAGAAGAGGCAGCATAAGCCCATTCAATGCAAAGGTGTCAAGCCTAATAGCATTAAACAGAGTGATTAGGATGACATGGATGAGCAAGCATGCTCTATCATTCAGGCATCACTCTCGAAGTCAGTCTACTTGTAGGTACAGGATGGTGTACAGGGTGTAGACTACCATGCATATGAGTTTTATACTTGTATATGCCAGATGTATGACCATGATAGTGTTATGTTACAGCATGATGGGCTGAAATACAGCCTTGATATGCACTCCAAAGGTCGATCAATTGGTAGAAACAGGTCATGTTCAAGGGGGAATTCCAAGAGCAAGTCTAGCTCTCGGACTTGTATTAGATGTTTCTATTGTGGAAAGTATGGCCACATGAAAAAGTACTGCTTGAAATGGCTAAGAAAATGCAAGAAGAAGAGCAAGGTTAAGAATGACAGGAAGAAGGAGAAGAAGCATGTTGAGCTTCAAGGCATGGATGCCAAGGTTTCCACTGACAGTAGCAGTGATGAACGCATTCTTTTGTCTATGTCTAACACCTCCTTATTGGCCACTGATGTACCCATTCTTGGTGATTGGATGTTAGATCCATGTGCTTCATGTCATATGACCCCTCATAGGTCATGGTTCAGTGCATATCAGGAATGCATTGTGGAGAGTGGTTTGATGGGCATTGATCATTCTATGGATGTCTATGGTTATGGGGATATCCACCTTGTTATGCCTAGTGGCTCTATTCTTGTTCTACAGAGGGTTAGACATATACCAGGACTTGCTACGAGCAAGATCAGTACTGGACAGTTGGTTGAGGCAGGTTATCATGTCTCTTTGGGTGATCATGCATGGAAGATTGCTAGAGGCAATCTGGTTATGGCTAGGGGATCACGGGTTGGATTCTCTTATGCATTGCATGTATCAGGTGTCCTGGATAAAATGCTTATGATTAGTAAGCAGCCATCACCTAGTTTATGGTATGCCAGACTTGGACATATGTCAACTGCAGGTATGGAAGCCCTTACAACATTGAGATACATTCTTGTTATGGATGTCTCTCAAATTTTATGTCATGATTGTGATGATGGTCAGTAGTCAGGATCCTCCTTTGTGAGGAAGACAGTTAGTGAGAGGTATCTTGAGCCATTGTAGTTGGTTCATAGTGTAGTTTGTGGGCCTATGCCTACTGTTTCACTGGGTGGTGCCTCTTACTTTGTGACATTTATTGATGCTGCTACAAAATACATATGGGTCTATCCGATTCGGCAGAAGCATGATGTATATGATACATTTCAGTGCTTCTTGGGTAATGCTGAAAATCAGTCAGGAAAGAAGCTATTGAGCTTGATGACTGATTTGGTGATGCAGAGTTTACCTCTTCTAGATTTCAGCATCTATATGATACACTTGGTATCAGGAGGGTGTTGACCACTCCTCATCTTTCTACTCACGATGCCTTAGCAGAAGGCATAAATCGGATTCTATTGGATAGGATTGGTAGCATGCTACGATATGCAGGTCTTACCGAATGCTATTGGGCTGAGGCATGTAAGACAACTGCATACTTGCTTAACAGGTCACCCAAGAGATCTCTGAATGGTAGAGTGCCATTTGACTTCTTGACAGGCACGGCACCATGTTATAAGCATTTACGTGTGTTTGGTTGCGAGGCTTATGCTCATGGTTCCCGATCGAGGAGGTGTATCTTCCTTGGATATAGTGAGTCCAGTAGGGACTACAGTTATGGGATTCTTCAACTAGAGAGTTGATACGCAGCCATAATGTCTATTTCAGAGAGGATGCTATGTTTAGACAGCCTAGGACTGTGGATAGCAGGAGAGTGGTGTTCCAGGAGGGTGTAAGTGCACTGATACCTCCGAATTCTTTGCAGGGGCAGCCCATATCCCTTGGAGTGGGAGGTTTTTCCCATGGTGAGCAGGTTATAAAGTTGGGACAGCCACGATTACTTCCTGATTTTGGTCAGAGACCATCAGATGTCTCGAGTATTCCATAGGTTTATACTCCTATGGAGATTGTTGATGCATCTTCTATGGACAGTTACAGTTTACTCCCAGGATGCGGAGTGCCTCTTGCAGATGAGGACGAGGCTATGCATGGTGAGGAAGAAACCTTGGCTAATGATGCCCGGTATGATCCATTGGCTGGTTATGCTAGGACAGATGTGGTTTCTGCAGTTATTGACTCGGGGCATATTGTGTTGAGATATCGAGCTCCACTCGCGATATGCCAGGGTGATTGTTGTGCATTTATGTCACCGACTTGTTAGCTGGAGATGCGGTTGGTACACCACTCACGAATAATAGCTGGATGACAGCTATCCTTATCTACACTAGTTCGTGGCTCAGTTAGTATGCCACCTTAGTTAGTTGAGTTTGGTTTGAGACCCACATATAGGGTTCTTCTATTTCTTTGTACATGAGTTCTTTTGGCTTTCACAACTAAGAAGAGGAAAACCGTTTCAGCCTCCACCTTTGTGTGTATTCCCCCATTGTGCATGTGAGAAAGCCGCAAGTGAGACTCCTTCCCTCTCTCCCATAATCTTCACATGGTATCAGAGCCTTGTTCGTGGTAAGGAGCTCAAGAAAGCAAGCCAAGTTCGTGGTGTCCTGGTAAGAGGACCAGTGTTGCTTTCCTATTTCGAGTTTGGGAGCAAATCTCTGCAGGTAGCACAACCAGAAGTGCAGGAGTGCACTGTTTCAGATTGAGACGCCCTTCGCGGTGTGGCGAGAGTGCAGTATATGCTGCGGGAGAAGGGGGAAGCCTCAGTGACTTTATTTTTCTGATTTGAGGCCGTTTCGGGGCCCGTTTTGAAGGCGGAAGTTCTTCGCAGGCACTCAGAAAAAAGCCCTGTTTTTTGCTGTGCGACCATTGCGCGGCTAGTCGGTGGAAAGGTGCCGCAGAAATTGCATCGTATGCCTATGTGCAGAGATATTGGGAGTTGCAGATTCATGCCTGTTGCCTGTTGATGCAAAATCGTCACTAGGAAGTGACTGTGTGGTGAAATACCACTTTCGTCAGTTTTGCAGATCTGCCCGTGTGAGGCAAAAGCTATGTTTTTTACAGTGATAGAATATTTTGCAGTGTTCTGTAATGGCATCTTTCACAGATTGTCACTGAAAAGCTTGACAAGAACAACTTCCAGGCATGGAAGTTTAGAATGACGAATTTCTTGATGGGAAAAGGCTATTGGGAATTCATTACAGGAAATGAAGAAGAACCTGTTCTTCCTAATGTTCCCAGTCAACACGAAATGCAGGCATTTAAAGGATGGCATGAGAGAGCCAGGAAAGTTATGTACTGGCTGTTTATCAGTATTTCAGACTCCATGATTGTGCATATTCAGGATGCAAATACGCCAAAGGAGGCATGGGATACTTTGGCAAAAATGTATAGCACAAATACGCAAGCCAGGAAAATGCAACTCAAACAAGAGTTGCACAATGTGCAGAGAGAAAATTTGAGCATAAATGACTACCACATGAAAGTGAAGAAAATTGCAGATGCACTTGCTTCCATTGGGTCGCCAGTGGATGATGATGATTTGGTTTCTGTGACCTTGAATGGTAT
Source organism: Dipteris shenzhenensis (assembly GCF_047967505.1). Lineage (NCBI taxonomy): Eukaryota > Viridiplantae > Streptophyta > Polypodiopsida > Gleicheniales > Dipteridaceae > Dipteris > Dipteris shenzhenensis. Next base: position 11,194,489 of record NC_141601.1, on the reverse strand, counting down.
AGGAAAGGATTATGCACAGTTTTGGACATCCATTGCCGTCCGTGAAAAATTTCCTGATTTTGAGGAGTTGATTGCTCTTCTAATTTCTGAAGAGCAGAGAAATGGGGGTGCATCTTCTTCAGCAAGAACTTCAAAAGAAACTGTCTTCTACTCAAATGCTGGCAGAGGTAGAGGCAGAGGATCTGCAGGCCATGGTAGAAATCAGAATATGCAGCAAACGCAAGAAAACCAGTCCTATGTAGGAGGATGTGGCAACTCTAGAGGCAGGGGGAGCCAAAGAGGCCGTGGTGGATGGCAGAGAAGCCAAAATGCAAACAGCAATGTTGAATGCTACTATTGTGGCAAAATGGGTCATATGGCTAAGGACTGCTACAAAAAGCAGAATGACATTATGAATGGAAAATTGCAACAAGGCAATTATGCATCTTCTAGCAGGTAGGGTGATGACAGAAATGAGCATCTTTTTATGGTGCAGCATATGACCAATTCTGTGACAAGTGCAGAAGAACAAAATGATGTGTGGTATGTTGACTCAGGTGCGTCAAACCACATGACAGGTCATGCAAAATGGATGCAAGATGCAAGGAAGATGGAAAAGCCAGGATTTGTGGAGACTGGTGATGATACTGCACATCCTATTGTGCAGATTGGCAAAATTCCTTTGTCTATGCAGGATGGGAAAAAGAAATACTTGTCTGATGTATTTCATGTCCCGAACATCACCAAGAACTTGGTTTCTGTTGGTCAGATGGTTGAGCAGGGCTTGTAGGTCAGATTTAATCCTCATGGATGCTTTGTTGAGGATATGAAAAATAATGGTCGCTTGATCGCAAAAGGAAAGAAGAAGGGCAGAATGTTTACGTTGGATGTAGACATGCCTAAATTGAGTGCAGTAATGTTTGCACATGGGACCGGCGTAGTTGCAGATATTGATATCTGGCACAAACGCATTGGTCATGTTAATATACAGCGACTTAAATCAATGCAAGCCCAAAATATTGTTGCAAGATTGCCTAAATTCAAGGTTGCAGAAATGCACAAGGTTTGTGAAGCCTGTCAATTTGGGAAACAGGTAAGGAAACCTTTTCCTAGGCATGTTCAAGAGAGTAAAAAGCCATTGGAATTAATCCACTCTGATGTGTGGACTACAAAAGCTGCATCTATTGGAGGCTATCACTATTTTGTCACATTTATTGATGACTTCAGCAGAAAACTATGGGTGTATTTTATGAAAAAGAAAAGTGAAGTGTTTGGGCACTTCAAAGCTTTCAAAGCTATGGTTGAAAAAGAAACAGGCCTGCAAATAAAATGCCTAAGGTCAGATGGAGGGGGAGAGTACCTCTCAAATGAGTTTGCAAGGTTCTTGTAGGAGCATGGTATAAAGCAATAATATTCATGCAGCCATACCCCACAGCAAAATGGAATTGCAGAAAGAAAAAACAAGCATATTGGAGAGGTATCTCGGGCTATGCTAAATGAAAAAGATCTACCAGATTATTATTGGGCTGAAGCAGTTGCTACAGCAGTCTATATAATGAACAGGACTCCCACTGCAGCAATACATGGCATGACGCCAGAGGAGATGTATACTGGTAGGAAACCAGATATTTCTCATCTGAAGATTTTTGGTTGCATTGCCTATGTCCATGTGCCAGATGAGTTGAGGTCCAAGTTGGATCCAAAAGCTGAGAAGTGCGTCTTTATTGGTTATTCTCTGCAGCAGAAAGGGTATAGATGCTATAACCCTTCTACACGTAAGTTCACAGTGAGCAGAGATGTTGTTTTTGATGAGATGAGCAGCTGGTATAAACCAGTAAATGTGATGATTGATGTAGATGCACAAAATGGTAATGCTGCACAGAATGCACAGCAGCAATCACAAAATATCAGTGGACCTGGAGTGTCCTCTACCAGTGGTTCACATACTTCGCCATGGACAAGAAGATTGAGATTAGGAGAATCCCCTCCAAGCAATGCAGAGAGTGGTACGCAGGTATCATGAAAAGGAAAAGAGAAGGTAGATCAGCCCATGTATGATGTGAATGCAGGTCACTCTTGTGTGGATGGTGAATCCAGTGGCTCAGAACAGAGCATTGATGATGAGTTGGGTATTCCTTCTGTTGTTACACCTGGAGTAAGGAAGACCAGGGATGTTTTGAGAGCACCTGGAAGTGAGCCTATTTTGCGCAGCTCTACTAGGGTTACGTATCCTGTGGATAGGCTGAAATATGATGGATTTACAGCCATTCACTATGCCTATATGGTCAAAGTGATACAGGAACCAGAACCCACTTCTTTTGAGCAAGCCATGGGAAATGAAAAATGGGAGAAAGCCATGGATGAAGAAATGGATGCCTTGGATGCTAATGCTACATGGGAATTGGTGCCTTTGCCTAAAGGCAAGAATGCAATTGGTTGTAAGTGGGTTTATAAGATCAAGCACAATGCAGATGGTTCTGTGAATAGATACAAGGCAAGATTAGTTGTCAAGGGGTATGCACAGACATATGGCATTGATTATGAAGAAACTTTCAGCCCAGTTGCAAGGATGGCAACCGTAAGAGCAGCCATTGCTATGGCTACATCAAAGGGATGGTCTTTACATCAGATGGATGTAAAGAATGCCTTCTTGCATGGTGATTTGCAAGAAGAGGTCTTTATGGAGAAGCCAGCAGGTTATGTTCATGATACTCATCCTGAGTTTGTTTGCAGGTTGAAGAAAGCCTTGTATGGCTTGAAGCAAGCACCTAGAGCATGGTCTGACAAGATAGGACAGTATCTTGTCACTATTGGCTTTCAGATTTCCAAGGTAGATTTCTCACTCTATGTGAGAAAAACAGAGAAAGGGATTATGCTGCTGGTCATTTATGTTGATGATTTGATCATCACAGGTGATAGTGATGAAGATATCCTTCATGTGAAAATGCTATTGAGGCAGAAGTTTGAGATGAAGGATTTGGGAGAGCTGCGTTATTTATTGGGCATTGAGGTGATTAGATCACCAAGTGGGATACAGCTCTTACAGAGGCAGTATGGATTGGACATGTTGTCCAAATATGGGATGATAGACTGTAAGCCTATTTCAGTTCCTTTGGAGCAGAATGTGAAGCTGAGTGTAGATGCAGGTGAGCTTCTGGAAGACCCTACTATGTACAGACGCATAGTAGGAAGTTTGATTTACATGACTATTACCAGGCCAGATTTGAGCTATGCTGTTGGGTTAGTAAGTCAGTTTATGCAGGCTCCAAGGAAACCGCATTTGGATGCGGCTAGACGCATACTCAGGTATGTGAAGTCCACATTGCAGTATGGACTATTTTATGAGGCTGGGGTTCAGATACAGTTGCATGGATACACTGATGCTGATTGGGCTGGTAGCATTTCAGATAGACGATCTACCAGTGGATATGTGTTCTCTTTTGGGAGTGCTACAGTCACTTGGAGCAGCAAGAAACAGCCTACAGTTGCCTTGTCGAGCATAGAGGCTAAGTACAGGGGTGCAGCAATGGCTGCATGTGAGGTAGCTTGGTTGCATAAGCTACTTTATGATATGCATCAGTCTATAGATGGGCCGGTTGTCATTTATTGTGACAACATGTGCAGTATGCATTTGGCAAAGAACCCAGTCTTTCATGCTAGAACAAAGCACATTGAGGTGCATTATCACTATGTGCGGGAGAAGGTTTTACTAGGTCTTATTGATCTAGTTTATGTCAGCACAGAGGATCAGGTAGCTGACATATTCATGAAAGCATTGGACGTAGAGAAGCTGCGCAAGTTCAGAGACCTGCTTGGTGTGTAGGATTTGGGATTGAGCTCGAGGGGGAGTGTTGAGATATCGAGCTCCACTCGCGATATGCCAGGGTGACTGTTGTGCATTTGTCACCGACTTGTTAGCTGGAGATGCAGTTGGTACACCACTCACGAATAATAGCTGGATGACAGCTATCCTTATCTACACTAGTTCGTGGCTCAGTTAGTATGCCACCTTGGTTAGTTGAGTTTGGTTTGAGACCCACATATAGGGTTCTTCTATTTCTTTGTACATGAGTACTTTTGGCTTTCACAACTAAGAAGAGGAAAACTGTTTCAGCCTCCACCTTTGTGTATATTCCCCCATTGTGCATGTGAGAAAGCCGCAAGTGAGACTCCTTCCCTCTCTCCCACAATCTTCACATATTGCGCATGGGCAGAAATCATTGATGTGTTTGCTTCGTAAGTGCCTCCATGGCTAGAAGCAATCCCCTCAAGCTTGGCTTCATAGGTTTGATACCGTTATGAGAGCTCAGGATGTGATGCGCAGTGAGACAGGTTATGGTCTTAGTATTCAGGTGGTTGCTATCCTTCTGAGGTTACTTGCCATATGGTTCCTTATGGACAGGGATGCTTTGCAGTGGGCGCTGCATGGTCTTGATGATGTTTGTCAGATACTTGGTTGTTTCAGTATGGAGAGGGGAAGTTACTGAGTACTCCATTGCCTGTATTGCCTCCATACTTAAAACACAGTAGGTTTGACGATCACAGATCAGTTGAGCACCAAGTTATGGTTGATATGGTAGCCATAGTACTTCATGCATCCATGACTGTGTTGAGACTTGGTTCTCACATGTTTGCCATTGGGGCTACACTTCCAGTTCTTTCTTCCGTTGCAGTGGGAGTTGGTAACATGATTATGGCAAATTTTGGCAATAGGGAAGCGGTTGTGGACATCAGGTCCTTATGCTTCCAGGAGCAGCATGCAAGTGATGCAGGTTGGGTAGACCAACAGAGGTCTATTGTAGGGCATGTGCTTATGGTCACAGGTGGTACAGAGACATTTTCTTTGCACAGTGACAGTTCGGGTGCTATGGACTTAGCACAGGAGCACGTGGTGGTGAGAGTTCACTCTCCCAGTGAGATATGGCATGAGATCCTGGTTGACAGGCATCTACAGCTTGTCATTTTCTATCCTGCAAACCTGATGTCTACTAGCAGCTTATCCTCTATGCACTTTGCACATTGTAAAGCGCAAATCGGCATAGGATGACGGTCTGGTCATCTTGTTTTTCAGCCTATGGCTGATTGTATTGTATGTGTACTATACTCCCTTAAAGGCACACTGCCTTTAAGTGGGAGGTTGTTGGGGTAAAGGGCAGTGTGCCCACCCACTTGTACAGTGCCCATGTATACTCATATATATATGATAGAGGAATAAGCTAGAGTAGCTTTTGCTCCACCACTTTTGGTGTCTCCTATCCCTTTGTATGTGCTCTCCTCTCCCACAGACTTGGTGTACTATTCTGCTACAGAGAATGCTGCGGACATCTTCACGAAGGCTCTTGGAAGAGACCTACTGGAGAGGCATCTTCATTGACTTGGCATTGGGCCGAAAAGGTAAGTTCACTTGCAGGTGGACATTGAGGGGGGGTGTTAGATATCAATGCTCCACTCTCATGTAACTACGCGGGAACGAGCTAACTCTACTTGTAAGCCCCCCATATGAGGAGAGGAGTGAAGAAAACAAGAGGATGGAAAAGAGAGGAAAAGGGAGAAGGAAAAGAGAGGAGAAAAGAGAGGAAATAAGAGAGGGGAGAAGAGAGCAAAAGAGAGAAGAGAAGAGAGGAGAAAAGGAAAAAAAAAGAGAGGGAAAAAAAAGAGAATAGAGGAGTGAAGGAAAAGAGAGGATGGAAGAGAAAAAGAGAGGTTAGAAAGAGGGGGGAAAAGAGAAGAGAGGGGAGAAGAGAGGAAATAAGAGAAGAGTGGAGAAGAGAGGAGGGAGAAGAGAGGAAATAAGAGAGGGGAGAAGAGAGAAAAAGAGTGGGGAGAAGAGAGGAGAAGAGGGGAGAAGACAGGAGAAGAGTTCCTATGCACATCACTATAGCTAGCGCTTAAAGCGCTAGCTATAGGCCAATGCAATCATGAAAAAAAAATAGGAAAAAAGGTTCTCTCGTTGGTTGTCTGGGAGACCAACATGCTGCAATGCTCGGCCAATGGAGGAACAGGTTGCTTCATCCTGCTCAACACAAGGGAGAAAATCATTGCATCAAATCATGGCCTGCTAGCCTACTGATGATGATATCATTCAAGCTAGAGAGGGAGGAGAGAGCCGAGAGAGGGGGTGAAGGATAAGGGGACTTACTAGTGTCAGATTGTGGTGGCAAGGCATAATCGACATCAATCTTCTCTACCCGATTAATCGTCCCTATAATAGCATGTTGCTTCTAAGGCTTAATATTGTAGCATCCTGGCATAATCCATGTTTCTGAAAGAATCTCGGCTGCCACCTTTCTCACCATCATTCTAGCTCAATGGGTTGTAATGACGGTCGCATGGCTACTTCTCATTGTGGTGTCAGGGCATAATCGACATTGGAATTAGCTCAAACACCACCTGTTTCACAAATCCTCTACCCATTCTCTACCCTACTTCAATATTTGCACTTTGCTTTCTGGTGACCACACATCCTGATACTACTCTTGTCATTTTCTCCTATTCATTCTCTCCCACCATTACTCTCTAAGTCTCTTTGGTTGCCTTCTAGCTTTGCATCACATTGCATTTCTCTCTTTCATCCCTTCTTATTTTCATGATCTGTGTTGGGTTATCATCCCTCTGCTCTCAATGACATGTTGTATTACCATCCCTCTGCTCTCAATGCCATGTTGGATTACCATCCCTCTACTCTCAAGATTGTCTATATTCTCTGAGCTCCTCTAATAACCACTTTCTCTGAGCTCCCTCTGTCTTTGGTACCTTTTGTTGTGTCATCCAAAATGGCTACAAAAGAGGCTTCTATTGAATGGCTTATTGAAAGAGCAAATCTATCACACTCTATCCCGCTCAAGGATGGAAGAAGGATTATTAGTGCACATTTCCTTCACAGCCTTCTTCCCCATACGCACAAGCTCATCTGCCTTAAGGCAATCATTGAAGGTGAAGCAACAATGAAGGTAAAGGTTTCATCTGAGTGGGATATTGATGGTCAAGAGCATTACATACTGGATGCCTCCTTCACAAAAATGTATGCTCTCATCCACAATACAATCATGGCAGCAAGTACTATTAGTAATCTTGAAGAGCGTGGTTCATCACGTTGTGTTGCTAGAAGAGTTTACTCCGAAGAGTTTGGAAAAGAAGGAAAGAAAACCTCTCAACCATCTCCTTATGTGGATCTTGAAGAGTTAAGTCCCATTGAGAAGCCTGGTATGTACCACAATTCTTATAAGTTGATTGATGTTGACATTGAGATGATGCAAACTTCACACATTGACCTTGAAGGCTCAAATGAGGACCATTCGAAAGATGAATGTCAAATTAGCAAAAGCATCATACCTTGGATCATGGAGAACAAGCAAGCCAATATACTCAAAATGTGGATTGCAAATATAAAGCAAAGGAAGCAAGTCACTAAATTACTAAGGGTATACAATGGAAGCATGCTTTTGGAATTTCCTTCAACTTTTGGAAACATTAATGGCATGAATGGCATGGAAAAAAAATTTGATGGCCACATATGGACCAAACCATCAACCACAAACATGGCTATCTCATGTATAGTAAGGCTTAGGTACTGTGATGGCTCATTAGAATGCCATAGGACTACTTGCCCTTATTTTGCAAACAATAAGAAGTTTAACACATCCTTCTTTAGAGGCTACCTACAAAAGAAGATTGCTCTTGGACTCTTGACTGAAGAGGAGAGGAACAAGATTGTTTGTCACTATTGTCGTAAGCCTACTTATTGCATTGATACTTTTAATTGCATAGTATATTATGTAATGCCATTTGATGAAACAATGACTAGATTGATGGTCCATGTTGGTGAACATCAGCACCCCATGCAGCCAGGAACATCTAAGGCAATGATAGAGAAAACAAAGAAGCTTGTTGCAGATGTTTTGAAGGTGGATAAAAATGTTGGACCATGGAAAGCTCAAATGAGTGTTGCCAAAGACCTCTTGATGAGAGGAGACAATAATGAATGGGAGACAATAATGAATGGGCAATAATGAGAGGAGACAATAATGAATGGGCAAGTGTGGGAGACATAGAGTTGACCAACTTTCTTGAGCAATTGGTACCACTAGTTGAGAATCAATGGTATGCTTGTTTGTAGCTATGTGATTTTTAGTTTACTTAACTTTAGAATGGTATAGGGTTCTAAATAGCTGACTTGTGATGTTACAGGTTCAAACGGATTGTTGCACAAGAGAAGAAGGCAAGGTTACCTGTTGGGGAAGGTTATGACAGCCTTCTTTTACTAAAGAAAAGGTCTATGTATTCATTCTTCCATGGAAGTCATTTTCTAGGGCAAGGCTTGCCAGATGAAAAATGTTTTGTTTTTAAAATGTCAACCAATGGTCCAACTTGTCAATCGCATGAGAAGAGGAGGAAATGGTGATTTGAGGAATTCATGGGTACAATTTGATCACACCCATCGAGTGATTGGGTGGAGCACAATGGCATGTCATGTTTATGATCCTAGGTATAACTTCCCTCCATCCTTATGTATCCATGTTGCTATCATCAAGAGAGTTGTGGTATAATATTTAATAATGTTGGCTTTGTCTGCCAGTGCGCAGGAATTAATGACCATCGCCACATGTGAGATGAAAGATGAAGATGCTGAAAGCCAAATCCTATTTTGGGAGATGTTGAATGCCACAATGAAACAATCTGGGTATCCCCCTGCAGATTTTCATGGTTTCATGTCTGATGAAGCTGGAGCAAATTGGATAGCTGTGAGAACTATTTTCAATGGGGGTCCAAACAACATAATTGTTGGGAGAGAGCACTCATGTCTCTTCCATTGGGAACAAAGCTTGCATAAGCACACAAGGAAATCCGTCAAAGAGGATATGAGGAATGAGCATATCACCATGTTGTTGAAGAAGTGAAAGCAAAGCATGAAGCTGAACACGAAACAAGAGAATTACTTATAGAATGAAGAAGGGTGAGGTCCATATGTAGGCACCTCTACAAGAGCCACCAAGCTCCACAATCATCTCCTCAATCAGCTCCTAGAATCTCTCAATCAATCTATGTGGCATCTACCACCACCTAATAGTGCTTATGGGCACCTAAATGTGCCTCTAGCACACACACATAGAACCCAAGGTGTGCCTGGGGCATACACCTTGAGATATCCCATCAAAACCCCCCTCAAGGGAATGCCTCAGGCTATGTCAAGGATACATCTAGTCACATAGTGTCTCACGCCATCTCATGGTGGTCAAGGATAAATCTATGGCTAGAATCTCATGCTAGCAAGGGTTCCCAAGGGTGTGAAGTCAAATAAATGGATACATAAGACTCCCCAATGGTTATCTCCCTTGAATGTCCATGCACACAATGTCTGTAGGAGGTACCATGGAGCTAAACACATACACATGGCCTACATCATATGGTGACCAGAGGTGTTTACAAAGAACACAATAGTTTATTCCATTCATTTTGGAGGACTATCCAGGCAGAGTACCTTGACTCAACATAAAAGAGAGATATGGAGCATATGTGGAGCTGGTTCAAAAAGCATAATCATCATAGGAGGCCTCATCTTGTGGAGGCACATCAACTGAAAGTAAATTGGTAGTTTTTGGTTTTGCTTCCCTTTTGGCCTCACAAAACTTTTCATGGTGATTTTTTTTGCCACAATATTTGCAAGGATTGATCTTGAAGCAATCTTATGAGAGGTGATTAGTCTTCCCACAATGTTTGTAAGGTGAAAACTTGCCCATTTGAGTTTTTATGGCATAGGCTGTGTCATTGCCTCTCTGAAGTTCCTTGTGCCTTTCTTCTTCTTGAAGGGCAGTAATAAGACTTTCAAGAGTAGGATTAGGAAGATTTTTCAATGTGGTGACAACATGATCATAATCTTCAGGCATACTTTTGAGCAATACTGCCATTGCATCATCCGTAGTGATTGGAGAGTTGATAGAAGCAAGTTGAGTCATGAGACTCCGCATGTGATTGACATGGGCAGCCAAGGGAGTGCCACTAACCATCTTCAATTCAAAGAAAGCAATCTTAAGTGACAATTTTGAGATGTGAGAGCTAGCACCAAAAAGAATATCAAGCTTTTGCCAAGCTTCAGAAGGAGACTCCATATCAGAAATGTGATGAATATAGTCATCTCCTAAGCCAAGAGCAATAATGCCATAGGCTTTCTCCTCTCTAGCAAGATCTCATGCCAGGCATGTAGGAGATGAGGATTCTCTAGCATTAGAGTTGTTGAAGAAGAAGTTGAAGCAGGTTTGACAAGCCCCCAGAGGTTTTCCCTCATCAATGCAAACTTAACTTTCATCTACCATGTGTGAAAGCCTTTACCATTGAACTTATCAATATTCAAGAAGGTAGCCATGAGAGGGTCTAACCCAAAATGGGTAGTTTCTACTCTCTTACAAGGCTAGAAAAAGCTTCAAAGTACAAGCATTTGGTGTAGCAAAGACTTGTAACCAAATTCCATAATAAAAATCATAATGGAAATGATACTTCAACTTGCATGCTTCATAGAGGTGGCTAAATGAAAGTATTCCAAGAAAATCCAGGTATAGCAACCTAAAGGAAAGTTGTAGCCACAATGTACTGATGCTATTCAACACTTTAAAACATCATGAATGCCAAAGTAGCATCTAATGTAGCACCAAATTCACAACACTGTCAAAACTATCCAAAACAGAGGCCTGATCTTGAAGGGCTTGTATCTCACTCTTCAAGGAAAAGAAAAGAGGGCTTTATATGTAGAAATAAAGCTGGTATACCAGAGAAGAGCCACTGAGGAGGAAAGTTGAAATGCCGCGTCATGTCGCCATAGCCAGGAGCTTGATTGTCGACTGGTTTTTTGTCTGTTTCTCCTCTAATACTTGACCAAACAAGCTCAAAGTTCACTAGCAGGCTTCTTGTAGCGTCGCCCAACTCGTGCTTAGAGGAATTTGGAAATGAGTGAACAGAGAGGTAGAATTATGCAATACATCGACGAACTATTTTCTTGTTGGCACAGGCAATGGAGGCACAATTTCGCGACAAGCTTGGAGCTGAAGGTGCACCCTATAGAGATTGTTCTACAACACAAAGGGCTTGGAGAATGGTGAAACGATGAGGGAGAACAAGCTCTCACAAATTTGGGGAAGAAATGGTGAAGATGAAGAAGAAGAAGATGATGTGGCATAAATGGGGGCTCAAGGAGGATCATAGTGCTCTGATACCATGTTGAAGAAGTGAAAGGAAAGCATGAAGCTGAACACAAAACAAGAGAATTGATTATAGAATGAAGAAGAGTGAGGTCCATATGTAGGCACCTCTACAAGAGCCACCAAGCTCCACAACCATCTCCTCAATCAGGTCCTAGAATCTCTCAATCAATCTATGTGGCATCTACCACCACCCAACAGTGCTTATGGGCACCTACTAGCTGTGCCTCTAGCACACACACATAGAACCCAAGGTGTGCCCGGGGCATACACCTTGAGATATCCCATCACATGTGTGATAATTGGAGAATATGTAAGACAAAGCAAGAAGCTACCAACCAAGAAAAGCTCATGTCCGTGAGGCCGACATTCCTTCAATGGACATATGGTTTAGTTGGTGGGATGTGCGGATTGCCCATTGGGGGAATCTCATGAGTGCAGTATGTATTTTGTAGATAAATGTAATAAGCCAATTCTAATTACCTCCTTTTTTACCACAGGTAACAAAGAGTTCCTTGGAGGAGGCACACACTCCAAGGTTAAATCTAGCTGAAAGCATGCATGGTAGTTGGCTAGTAGGAGAAGGGTTTAAGACAAAGATACAATTATATGATTGTTGCATCTCGGACATGGCAAATGCCCTCTTACAAAGTGCCAAACAATATGCATATATGATTGGAAGGCATGTTGGGGATGGTCCTAACTTGGAAGCCTTGATGCAAAGAGTGGCCTCAAGGAGTACACCTTCACCAGCACAAGTTGCACAAATGGTGCATGAAATAGTTGTAGGGACACCAATGTATGAAGAACTAAGACCATTACATGGGGATAAGGTAACAGTCCAAAGAAAGAGAAGCAAGTCATCAAGTATACATTTAGAAATCACCTCACATAAGCCAGGGTATATGATGGAGACCAGAGATCATAAGCAAAGAGGGCGGCTGAGAAAAATTAGGTTCGAGAAAGAAGGTGGAGATTGGCATTCAATAAAACCGCAAGGTAATACCCAACCAGTGGATGTTAGGGCTTCCATAATGGAGCAAGGTGGAGTTCAAGGGGAGTCTACAAAAACATCATGGGAAAAACATGGCAATGTAGGGGAAGCTGGAGGAGCTCAGAATGAGACCATGCCCACAAGTGAACAAGCCCCAACGGCTCCACTTATGAGATAAGGAGGCCTTCCTTGTGGCCTCTTTATTGTTGAGGTGCCTATCCACCGTACCTTTTGGGCAATTCTAAGGACCTCTAAAAACTCTAAAGTGAAGTGTCTTGGATTCATAGATGGAAAGGTTAAATGTAATCGATATATACAATCAGTTCACAAGGAGTGGTGGCACCCTATTTCTACTCTGAACGGTGGCATCCAGGGGTAGAAGGACCAAAAGCACAATGGATGTGGTTTTGTAATGATGATATAACTCATACATGGCACCCAAATAATAATATCATGCATGTTCTTGAACGTCCATATGTGTGGAAGGTGGATGTGGAAACAAACATCACAAGTGAGGAGATAGGCAATCTCATCAAGGCTAGTTTTAGATTGCAAATAGTGGATCTGGCCCATGTGAATTGGAGGACACCAAATGTACCTCAAGGATCGGCACCGATGCCAACTAATTTTTGTGATGCACATTGAGGGTCAGCATCCATACCAAGGAATCCAGCTCAACACACATTGGTAAGAACCACAAAATGGAGGCATGGCATATCTAAGGAGGCTACAAAAAGAATAGCTAGTGCTCAATCTATGCACGCTGTTGTCATGGGAGAAATGACAGTGGAGCTTCTTGATCATAGTATTTTCCATTTGAGAACAATAGGTTTTGACAAGGCTCGGATGTCTTACGATGTGCACATCAAGACTAAACCCATGTGTACATGTCCAAATTTTCAAAAAAGAGAGTTGGGTCAAAAACCTTACCTAGCATGCAAACATATCTATTACATCTTCATCCGTGTATTGGGATTGGATCCAAATCAACACATGCTTATTCATCAACCAACCCTTTCCACTATGGATGTTTCATCAGTGCTTAGCCTAAGATCAATCCATAGACCTGAATGCAAAATATAAACTTGGTTGGTGTTATGATAGCCCACTTTTTGATGTGACACTATTTTTTGCTCAAAATTTGTTGTGTTGAGTCAACACAATGTTCTTAATGTGGAACATTTTACTAATTGCTTTGGCCTTTTCAAATAATAGAACTACATGAAATTTGGCATATGCTTACTTGAAGTTTCATTAAACCTTTGTTGCCTTAGCAACAATCCATAGACTTGAATGCATAATACATATTTTCTAGTATTGTGATGGCTCAGTTTTATATGTGATATCATTTGATACTGACTTGTAATATAAATTACTTGGATTAATAGCTTGGTCTTTTTTTTCCATAGAATTGCTAATTGCTTTGGTATTTCCTAGGATAAATCCATAGATATAGGATAAGTAATTACTTTTTTATTTTTTGATTAGTAGGTCTTTTTTTATGGGACTCTAAAAAGCTTACAAACTTTGATAAATTTCATAAAAAGATCGCATTAAAAAGCTCAAAATAAAAATTTCCCCTTGCACATCAGGAAACAAACCAATGTGCTAGAGAAAAGCTTGGAGGATACCATTGTCTAAGTGGCACAATGACTTGGAAGAGTAAAAAGAAATCTGGCATCCAAACGTTTGAGATGAATGCTTTCAATAATGTTTATGTGGATGTAGAGAATTTGCAGACAGCCATGGTCAAATTCTATGGGATGAGAGAAGAAGGTAAGAGAAATTACCTCTTCACATTCAACTTTATTTCTTTCGATTTCTATATCCTAATTGAATGTCTCTCTCATTATACAGATGGCAAGCTAGTATTTGTTATAAAAATGGATGAAGCTTAGTTGGTAAAAGAGCACAAGCTAGAGAGGGTGAGCATTTGTATTATGAATGATGCCTTGCGTTTTGCTTAAGGGAAGGAGGAAGTTGAGCAAGGTTTCTCAGTCCAATCTGAGAAGAAAATATGGTGGCTTGCAGCCTTTGAGACCCCAAAGGAGTGCCATGAGACATTGAAGTAGGTTTTGGAGAGAACCTGCATCCTGTCGATTATTCGAAGACAAGAGGTAGGGCAAACATTAATTGTGGATGGGCATGGAACGTTTCAAGTTGAATGGCATCTAGCTGGTGATTTGAAGGCCCTCAAGTGCTTGTATGGTTGTGATACAGGTGCAGATGCAAAATGGACATGCTTATATTGCACCCACTCTCAGAAGATGCAAAAGGGAAGCCTACAATGGGAAAATGGCATCCTTTCTTGCAACCAAAGTGTAGCCCCTGATCATCACAAAAAGGATCCTAAGTGGGACCCCATTCTACCAATTCCATTGGAGTGGGTACACATGTGTACTTTGCATGTTGAACTGCGTATACTTGATAAGTTACTCTATCTCCATCTAGTTTATGCTTGGGATTTGAGGCCACAGCAAGTATCTGCACAATGCATTGCAAAAGCTGAAGAACTACTCTCACTAATGGGACTTCACAGAGGCAATGTGAAGCTTAAGCAGGACAAGAAACAATCAGGAAAGACACAAAATCTTCCTGCTAAAGTGTCCATGGGTGGAGGAAAGGCAAGGAGGTTCTTATCCAACCACAATGCTGATAAAGAAAAACATGCATTGGCTCAAAGCACCCTAGGTTGGGAGTACTGGAAAGATTTGTGTGAGTGCACCACAAATCAAGCTTCACATCCACGAATTGCTACTTTGAGAGCAAAACTGTGGACAAAGCTTGATGCATTTATAAAGTTGCTTAGACAAGGTCAAACAGATGAGCTTTATTATGAGAGATTCAAGATAGCATTGGGAAAATTCATATCATTGATGGTAGAAGCATGGGGGGAGTCACATATTACACATTACATGGTAATCCTCCTTAGTTTGAAATTTTGTGCTCTAAACTTGAGCCAGTTTATGTTTCTAATACAATGTTTTTCTTTACAACATATTCTTTATGCACATGCACCATGGTTTGTGGAGCAATGGGGCCCTCTGTCCATTTGGAATACTCAAGGAATGAAGAAATCACACTATAGAGCAAAGGCAGCATACTTCAAGAATACAAGGCATGGGGGTGGTATCGTGCGAAGCAATGCACTGCACGAAATGTTTGATTGGTTTTATAAATGTCTAGAGGCTAGGACTCTCAAGCGCGATAAGGTAGAGGTCTCAAGTCTTGCAAAAGTGGTTCAACATGTCAAGCAGATAAGGAGATGTGTTGCTTGGAAGTCCTCAACAGGGAGCCAAGGGGTTGCACTTTGGTTGCAATGTAGAGTCAGACAGGGGAGCCATTGGATCCTAAGAGAGCCCTAAATGTAAAATGTTTGATGAATAAAGTTAACACTATTTTGAGTCAATTATAGATTCCAAAATTCATAAATTTGTTTGGAAATTGTAGAATTGCATGTGCGACATGGCAGGGCGGAGGGGTGAGTGGGTTGGGAGGGAGGGTGGTGAAGATTAAGTATTATCGAACTGGCAACAAAAGAATGGGGGGAGGAGGTGCACTTAAAAAACCCTAATTTAAAAGAAAAACCCTAAAGTGCTTTTAAAAAGACTATATAAAGCACTTCAAAACCCTAAAATCCCTTATTTCTATGGTATGAGTTAAACAAACTGCTAGACCCATTGGACGCCGTTTAGATGCTACCTGTTGTCCTCCTCACAACGCCATGGTTGTCGAACAAACTGCAAGCCCTAGTGGCCAAGAGGGCAATGATCACCAGGGATCTGAAGGCGGTTCTCATCATCAAGAGTCCAAGCAACACGAGTCTACACCATCCAACTCTCATGGGGGATCCCAGGGATCTCAGCACCATGAGGAATCCTAACATGATGAAGGATCCAAGCACGATCAGGGGTCCTCTCAGTCCTTCCACACAACTGACTGTGGAAGTAGAGATGTCTCCCAAGAGGGGCAAAACAGTCCAGTCAATCCTGATCAACTACCCCTCCCTCCTCCGTGGGGTCCTGGCGTGGAGCATGTAGACCAAGGGGAGCAAGAAAGGTAGAGAGAGGAGATGGAGAGATTATAGGGGCCACAACAAGAGGAAGTATTTGGCGGGCTCACAGATATAATGAACCTTGGCCCTGATCCTCCAACCAAGCAGACTGCATGGAAGAGCACCATCAACCCTCTGTGCCTCAATATTATCAGATATGAGGAGCCTCTAGTACGAGCTTAGCAAGAACCTTAGCCTGCTGTCTCACATGGCTTGAGACATAAAGGAAGTGAGATCTCGAGATGACCAATGTAATAGAGGAAGGTAGAACTAGACATAAGCTAGAACAATAGACTGGACAAATTCAAAACCGTACATGCAGAGGCCAAGTGGAGATCTTCCAATATTCTAATTTATCCTGAATTTTGTTTGACACCCACGACATTTGTTGCTTATTGCTGATTTTCCAGCCAATGGGATAGCCCAAATGTCTTACTATGTTTTCCGGATAAATAATCTGGCCTTAGGATAGCATGCCAGTCACAATGCTTGAGAGGCAAGAGTTTCGTGAAAAGGAAAAGAGACTAAGGACAAAGCAGACCCTTAGGCGCAACAAGCCACCTCGAAGGAACAACCAGACATAAGAAGAGGAGTCTGAAGAAGTGGTTGCAAGGGAGGAGAGGCGAAAGAAGTTCAAATCGGACAAGCAGCCATGGAGCCATGTCTAAAGGCCAATGCAGGGTCCCCCAAAGATTAAGAGGCATAAAAAATCAGGCGTGAAGGCACTTCAGGAGATCCGCAAGTTCCAAACCACTGTGGACAATCTCATTCCCCGTGCACCCTTCCAGTGTGTTGTATGTGAAATAGCACATCATTACAAGAGTGATGTGTGTTTCACTTCAAGCGCTATGGGATAAATTCCTCATGCAACGAAGTAGATGACAGTCGGTCTTTTTAAAGATGCAAACTTATGTGCTATCCATGCCAAAAGAGTAATAGTGATGGACAAGGACCTTGCACTCGCCAAGCACATCCGCTCCGATCCCTCCCTTAGGCCCTAGATGTTGTTTAGGTTCATTTGGTGTAACCTGAATGATTTTGTAAATCTCTACACTTTGAGGCCAATAGATAAAAGATGTTTTTATGTTCTATTACTATTCCCATGTTATTATACATGTTACGTGATGCTTTCCATCAGTTTATGCAAGTTCAGTATTGCACATATGGGGCCTGTTTGACCAAGGTGGGTTTTACCATTTTTGGGCTCCCCACGCAATGCCAAACATTTGCCTTCTGCCGTGTAGTGAGATTCTTTCTAGATTGCTCAGAAATGACCATTATAGTGCAAATATTTATCTGATCGTATGTTTTCGAATAGAATAGTGAATGAAAATATTAATGCCAACAACAATTAAAGTTAAAAAATACAATGACAATATAAAATAAATTTTGTAAAAGAATGGGGCACTATATAAAAAGTATAGTTGTATTCATATAAAATAAAATTTATATACAATAAGGCTTTAGAGCCTTCCTCTCTTCTCTAAAACACTGATAACGTTAGGCTTTGAATTCCCAAAAACACTCCTATCTCTAAACCTACTTGATAGAGAGTCAATGCTATTGTCGTTGCTGGCAAGGGACATGGCTACTGCCATCAATGCCATACCTTGAAAATTGGTTCCAAAGGCATTGAGGGCAGCCATGCGGTTCACCAAAATGACCTTGTCAGCATTGCGATTGATGTCAGCATGACCAATCACTCTTGACAAGGCCTTGCACTTTAGGAGGTCATAAGTGCCATGTGGAGAAAACTTTTTGTGGATAACCACAAAGTGCCCTTTTGCTTGGCCAAGGTAATGTGCCAGTGAGTGATCTCGGCTGAAGCTACTGCGAACATGGTGTTGCTGAGATGAGAATAGGTCGACCTCAAATGCCTCCTTCAACAGTCCAACATTACATTGGAATTCCATTAAAGCAAAAGTATACCAAGAGAGAAGAAATTCAAAGCTCATAGTTTCTTACCACTATGGAGTCATCATGCTCAATCCCTTCCTCTTTGTCAATGAGGATGGATCCAGAGGCCTCCTACTGTCTGGAGTGAGATGTGGAGGCTTCTTCTGGAACATCAGGTAGGTCGGAGTAGATTGATGTCTCTGCATCTTTGATTTGGGCTAGTGTTAAAGAAAGAACCTCTTCTATTAAATCATTTGCTCCCAAAAACCCAAGTTCTTGCATACTCATGTCCACCTCGTATCCATACAGAATACCAAGAGCATCATCCTCCCGGAGACCAAACATAACCTCTATGTCATGGAGAAAGAGGTATTGTTCTCCATCGACAAGAAGGGGAGCAAGAAACCATATCATTGTTGCAGGGTCAACAGAGGTGGTGCCTGAGGTGGATGGAATTTAAGAAGTAGAATGGGGTTCAAGTGGTCGCTGGAGCACTTCTAGTGCCAATGCAGCTTCCCGCTCCTCAGCTTCTTCATCTATGGGCTCTTCATTGTAGATGTTGGGCTCATCTACAAAAATAAGAGGATCGGAAAGGGCAAGGGCAAGGTCAAGGCTTGAGGTCGAGGCCTCCTCTTCCATTTGTCCCCCGTGGAGAAGGAAAATAAAGGTCATTTCCTAGGATACGAACCTATTTCCTGTGTTTCCGATGACTCCACATGCTAGGAGGTCATCAGTGTCCACCTCCCTAAACCCTAGGGGTGTGAGCTGGGCTCAAAAGCGATCTAAACACTTCACGAACCTCGGTTCTTGATTGAACAAGTACTTCAAAAAATCGATTGGGACCCATCTTTTTGTAGACTCATCAAGTTGATATGCAAAACTCGCGATGTAGTCTTGCATGTACTTGATGAGGTCTTCAAAATCGTCTCGGGCTCCCAAGTAGGTGCCTAGGACATCTATGCTCTTATCAAAGACTGGAAATAGCTCCTCCTCTCTATCAATTAATGGAGTACGGGAGATGAAATCATGGAAGGCAGACCTAGCAAAATCCATGGTAGTTTGGTAGCTAGGAGAACTATGGCTATGATAGTGAAACTTTGAAACTAAAGTAACTTTATAACCTATATATACCCAAATGTTCTAAATATAAAAAATAAAAAGAATTTTAAAATTTTTGGGAAAAACTTGACATTGACATGAAACAAAACCATTCAAAACATCAAAATTAATTGGAAAATGTCAAAATCCACAATTGTTCCACCCCACATTTTCTAGACAATCTTCAATATTGCAAGAGGGATAAAAGTGGCACTATGCACGAGCTTCTCTGCATGCTTTCCTAACTTTTCACCATTTAAGGTAAAGTGAAAGGACTCAGACATGCCATCCTCCATGACCAATAGGGTGTTCCTGCACGTCCCTGAGAGTCCACTGTGATGTGACAGTGACATTCTTAACATCTCCTAAATGAGAACCAATACATAAACTTACCCTTGTATTATCATCATCGTTAGAGTCAAGGGGGAGCCAATTGCCACCTGTTTTCTTCCAGTTCCTATATTGGAAAGCAAAATATAACATTTGGCGGGAGATGTGGTACTTGACAACCACATTGTCCTTACATACATGGCATTGAAACAGATCACCCTTTTGTTAACCTGACCTGCTTTCTCAATTCACCCCAAGCAATTCCTCAAGGGCATTCTCATGTAGGCACTTGCATGACCACATGGTTTCTATTCAGTGCATCTGGATATTATGAAAACAAGAACCAAAAATTTGCGGAGGCATAAACCAAGACAACCTTACCCATTTAGAGCCAAATATAAACTTCATGGCCATCCCCAAATCCTTTGCAATCTTTTCCTTGTATGATTGCATTGTTCTTGTGTCCACCATGCTGCAATCCATATCTTCAAGTTGTGGTGTTGCAATGCATTGAAGATGGCCATAGCCTGATGCCGTCCTTGGAGTAATGTACTTGGCATTATACCAATAGATATTTCTTTGTTTCAAAGCAGAGAACTTCTCTCCAGCATGCATTTGCCTTCCTAAATCCTCATGAATGGCAGTAAACTTACCTAAGAAGCACTCGACTGGTTCCCACTCCTCAAAGTCTGAAGGAAATACATCTGCTATGCACAAGTGCTATTTCAAAATACAATTTCAAACTGACTCATTACACTGGTTCTATTTCAAAATACAATTTCAAGTTGACTCATTACACTTTGAAATCTTACACAAAATGTAGACTTACAATGTGACGGTATTGTCAATTGATTGCTTCACGGAGGAAGGCGCATGTCCTTCCCCATGTAGATGTGTTGCACCTTTTCAAGCAATCCTTTCTTCCCAAGCTTGAACTTCATGATGCAGCCCTTCCATTCATGCAAAAGAAAGCTTATGTGGACCCTTGGCAGATCCTCTCATGTCTATCCAATCATTCAAGTTATAGGTGCAAGGCACCCATTCACCCAGTGCAGTTTTGCTCCTATGGGACACAAAGTACATGTATGGTCTCCTCACCATGCTTGTACAGAGATCACAACAACAATAGTGGACTAGAAAGTGCAGCTTGGAGGGAGAGAGCAGCTCCGATAGAGGGAGAGAGAGGGAGAAGGTATAGAGGGTGCAACCGAACGTTGAGAGAAGCTCCAAGAGGTGCTATAGCTAGGAATGGAGGGAGAAAGAGTAGAGGGGGATGAGCAGCTGCTCTAGGAGGTGTTGTAGCTAGGAAGGGAGAAAGGGCAGAGGGGGATGAGCAGCCACTACAGGAGGCACTATAGCTACGAATGGAGGAAGAAAGAGCAGGGGGGATGAGCAGCTGCTGCTGTAGGAGGTGCTGTAGCTAGGAATGGAGAGAGAATGAGTAGTTGCTACAGGAGGTGCTCGAGAGGGAGAAACACGGTGGACCAGAGCAAGAGGGGACAGAGAAGATGCCAAATGAGTTCCCATGTTTGAAAAATGCAGGGAGAATGGAGCTGGACCAGAGAAGAGGAGGGGATAGGCCTGTAACAAGTTGAGAGGGGGGAAAAATTCACCTAGAAGAGCCCACCACCTCTTGAATGACTTGTAGGTTTGTTTGGGGGAGGTGCATATGGGAGAAGGGTCAAGCATGGGTTGAAGGGGGGGGTGGTTTGAGTGGTCCTCGGTGTAAGAGGAGTAGCCAATAGGGGCTGTTTGCAGGTCTGCCCACCCTGCACCTCAACATGGCATTGCCCCACAAAAAGGAGCACTCCCATTGGTACACCTCAAATACCTCACTAATCCCTTGAAATTAGGAAACACTAATTGGGGGCCCTTTAGTGACCCCAATTCTCCCCTAATGGGATTTATTAAAAGATCTTTATATCCTCTTTGCATATCTACATTTTAAATTCTTCGATTCTAGGGTGAATCTAGATACCAATATCACCAACTATCAATGTCTCAAGACCACCATGCAATAGTCCCACTAGTTTGGCTTCCATTTTTTCAATTGGTTTTTGTTTTCAATAAATAAAGAAAAAGTTATGGAGCCAACTCTCGAATGGGTGTGCATAATTTTAGCACAATATTGGAGGCCCCTTAAACCACATCTGATGTTCTCAATTAGGTGTGTCCTTTGGTTGAGCAAAAGCTCACATATAGCTAGAAAAGAAATAATACAAAATTGCAAATAGTGTAGGTATCCTCTTTGCATATGTATAAATTACACATTTTTAAATTCTTTCATTCTAGGGTAAATCTAGATACTAATATCACCAACGATCAATGTCTCAAGACCACCATATAGTGGTCCCACTAATTTGGCATCCATTTTTTCAATTGGTTTTGGTTTTCAACAAATCAAGTAATTTGAAATTTATGGAGCCAACTCTCGAATGGGTGTACATAATTTCAGCACAATATTAGAGGCCCCTCAAACCACATCTGGTGTTCTCAATTAGGTGTGTCCTTTGGGGTTGAGAAGAAGCTCATGTAGTGTACCTTTGAATGATTACTTGGTCGCATGTATGTGCAGAATAAAATTTTGATGTTTGTGGAAAAAATTTGATCCCTATACTCTTCAGGATGCATGCTTCCCATGCAACATAGCACTTGTAATGGTTGAACGGTCTTGTTTCAAGTCATTTTTTCATATTTTTTTGATCTCATGTTCAAGTTTGAAATGTGTGTTATAACTTCAAGACCAAGTTTGTTGAATTCTGTTGAGCAATGCATAAGTTATGGGTCAGGTAAAATACCTATATACACTAAAATGCCCTAGCCCTAACCAAAAATGGCTACAACCAAGCAAACATTGACCCTCACCCTCCAATGCATTGTAGCACAACCCCAAAAATAGTTCCACAATCTAATTGTGCATTTTGTGCCCCTTGGAGGGAGATTTGGTAATATATTTTGCAATATATGTTCATGCACATAAATGAGGGTTCTTGTCATACAAATCTAATCTCTTTATGTTAACTTATGTTCGGGTAAATATTTTTACCAAATCCTCGTTCTACCCTACTAAAAAATTTACATTCCACAGTGTTGGTTCCCAATACAAATGTTTACATTCCATAGTGTTGGTTCCCAATACACGTGTTTACACTAATTTTTTATGTAATTTGTGTCAGTACATTCATCTAAAACAAATGGTTCCATACCAACAAATGCTTTACTTTTAAGTCTAGAAAAAGAATTGTGTCATCATAAAATTTGTCGGTATTCGTGTTGAAAATCGCCAATCTCTTACCAGTGTGGGGAAAAGACCTAGCCCCTTGTCATACATTTAACTATCTCTTGTTATATACTTAAATACCCATGTCTTAACAAAAGCTTATGAAACTTTGACCCAAAAAAACGAGCCTAATCCTAATATCCCTTCATAGGAATAATAACAAGGACAAAATATGAATTGCACAAATCGATGGTATAGATGGATCCAAGTGGGTTCAGCTAAGGACCCTTTTGATTATTAGTACTTTGAGTAAGAAAACCTAAAGAGGTGGCTCACGAATCTGTACATACCAGGCATATCCCATTATATGCCAAGCATATCCCATTGCCTCTAGAAATTGATCATTAATGTATTTTTTATGAGCTATGATGCTAAGAACTTGAAATGTTGATTGACTTATACTTTTAATGACTAGAAATGGGCTACCAATGAGAGTGAATTTAAATAATGTTTGCTAGCTATGGCAAATGGGCTACCAACGAGACAAGAAGGTGGAGGGACTGTCCACCTTCTTGTCTCCTTTCCTTCGATCCCCGTTCCCCTATCGAATATTCTAAACATCTTATTTTTTTTAACCTTGAAATTTTTAAAGTATTTTTTCCCATGCTCACCCACTCACATAACCCATGGCCGACAGCTAAGTATTTAGAGGGATTAGAACATGGGCAACCAACCAAGTATGTAAAGGTCTGTGGGCAGTTCAGATATGATCTCAGCCATTCGATGCAGATCTTTTCATGGAAAGAATCTGGCCCTCCAATTTTCGATGGATCGTGGGCAATTTAAATCCACTACTCCAAATCAAGCATTGTTCATGCATTGTTTGATCATAAACCAAATCGCACGATCCATAGAAACTGATGCATGCATGCCATACGATGAACCCATCCAATGATGCCATTGGTTTCTTCACAAAGGAGAATATAGGTCCTACGAGGAGGTTATGTCTAGTTCTTTCACCTCTCTAATTTCCTCTCCTTTGAAATTCCTATTTCCATGCACCGCAGTGGGGAAATGAACGAGGGCGCTTGCCCGAACGGCCAGCCGCTATATGGGCGGCTTCCGAAGTTGTACTCGGGAATCTCCTCGAGGGCGATTTTGGGCACTTTCTACTCGGGAATGTCCTCCCGGCCCAATCCCCTATAGGTGTAGATAAACATGTGTGTGCAACATCGTCATGAGGCACTACGTAGTTGTGCAATGGATACCATCTTGCTGGTTGCCGTCCTCTCCATCGCCATCTTTGCAGCTCTAGTGCTCTTCTACTGTCTCCTCGATTATCACTTCTTCACCCCTTACTCCCTTGCTCGCACCCTTCGACAACAAGGCCTCCTCGTCCTCCCCCCCGCCCCCATCACAGGCAATGCCCTCCATGTCTTCCGCTCTCAGCAACTCGCCAACCTCTCTGACCTCCCCTCCCCCTCCCATCACCTCATCTTACCTCGTATTCATCCCTTCTACACCGCCATTTTCTCCCAGTTCTCAGGTATTCAACTCCTGATACCCCTCCTCCATACGTTGTTCTCTCATCTTGAGCCATGTTTTCTGATCAGTTGTCCCATTCATCTGCTCTCGCTCGCTCTTTCTGGGACATTATTGCAGTGCGCACCTTCGTGTATTGGTGGGGTGTCCAGCCTAGGCTTGTCGTCACCACACCAGAAGACATCAAACAGATCTTGTCGAGCGACTTCAAGAGCTTCTCCAAGTCGAAGGTTCCCCAGAGGGCCTTTCACAGATTGTTCGGCAATGGAATTCTATTGGCAGAGGGAGACGACTGGCACAACCAGCGCAATATTCTTCGTCCCGCCTTCTTCTCTGAGAAGCTCAAGGTATACCGTATGCCCATTTGAATTTGGAGCGCTTGCTAATTCCCATCAGAGTGATATACCATCTGTTGATACTGGGTTCATTCCCCTCACTCGATCGTGAGAGCCTTTTCGCAGGCAATGGTCACAGACATGCATCTCTCAGCATTGGAGATGACTAACGAATGGGATACCATCGTAAAAAGTTCGGGCGGCCGGTCAGCGGAGATTGAAATTGCACAATATTTGAAAAATGTCACCGCAGATATTCTGGCGCGCACGAGTTTTGGCAGCGACTACGCGAGTGGAAAAGGTGTCTTTGAGAGGCAACAGTTGCTTCTTCGTCTCGTACTGAAGAAGGCCTTAGCCAACACTCTGATTCCTGGCTATAGGTAGTACGCGCGTTTCATCCTCCACTGATCAGTCCAATCCGATGGCAGGCCCTCCCTATTACTTGCACTCCAATTCTAAAGGGTTTTCGCTCGGGTTTACAGGTTTCTTCCCGTTCCTTCTAACTTGGAGTGCTGGAAAATCGAAAGGAGCATCGACAAAGAACTTTCTCGTATAATCGAAGCACGCATGAAGCTACTTGCCAAAGGCGGGGGAGCAGCTCGAACCGATCTGCTGAGTCTAATGCTTGCGGATGCAGGCCAAGACATCAGAAAGAGCTACGTTCCACTCACTGCCCAGCAGATCAAAGATGACTGCAAAACATTCTTCTTCGCAGGACATGAAACAACAGCTAACCTTCTCGCGTGGACAATGATGCTGCTAGCATTGTACCCGGAATGGCAAGAAAAAGTTCGTGCAGAAGTGCTAGAGATCCTCGGTGGGAACATTGTGGAACCACAAGCAGATCATCTCAACAAAATGAGGCTTGTAAGACGCCTTCATCCCTGTCAAGGACACATAGCACGAATGTCATACCTGCAAGTGTACTCAGTCTAGTTAAAGTGGTTATCTAACTCGTCTTTGATATTGCAGTTGGGCATGGTTCTGAACGAGACTCTCCGACTGTATCCACCAGCTCCCGAGCTAACGCCTCGCGTTTTTGCGCTCAACGAAGACAAGTTCAAATTGGGTCACCTTACCCTGCCCCGAGGCATGGGATTCTCGATTCCCATTGTTTGCATCCACAGGGACAAGGAGCTGTGGGGAGATGACGCGGATGAGTTTCGGCCCGAGCGATTTAGCGAGGGAGTTTCCAAGGCATGCAAGCATCCGTTCGGATACTTACCTTTCGGAGTCGGACCCCGTATCTGCATCGGCCAGTCGTTCGCAATGCTTGAAGCAAAAGTGATCATGGTTGCAATTTCGCAGCGCTTCCATTTCAGTCTCTCTCGCAACTACATACACGCCCCTGAATCTGCCATCACCATGAGACCAAAACACGGCATGCAGATCGTCCTGGAATCCCTATAGATGCTCTTTGTAGCAGCATGTCCGCAAAGTGTCTGATCTTTTGCAAGGAATAGTTTCTCTTTTGCACTAGTTCTGAAACCGTTGCAAGGCAAAGGGAATGTAAATACGGCACAGTCTTGGTAAAGAATTATCAACCATCGTTATACATGTACATACCGTGACTTGTCCGCCACCTAGGAGTAGTGGAGCCCATATGACATCCACCGACAACGCTGCAAGCTGTATCACCATCTTCTCAGGCCATTTTGGGGGGTGCCGGAGATAACCCCAACACGTCCTACCGAAGCTACTTCATGATGCGGCAGTTAGGCAACGTCCATGTGGCGGCTGGGCGTCTGAGCTACGATCTGCTCAACCATGCTTTGCGAATTTTTTGATTTTGAAGGGGGCGGGGGGGATGACTTGGTGTGAAACACCTAATCGGTTGTAGCCTACACATCGCCAAGAGTATGGGAGCGGCTTGATAATTGTATGAATAGCTGTTGCTATAATCCTTTTAAGTGTTGATTAAATGAAGGAAAGAGCAATCATTTCTGCTCACCAATCGTTCTCAACGTCTGTCTTAAGTTCTCCTTTTAGTCATGTTGCTACATAAAAATTGGTGAAGATGTTGGGTAGTGATGGATTATGATCAAGGAGAAAATTCCCAAAACCCAAGTCGCCTCTCCTCCTCACTTGATCACTCACATCAGAGATGCTCGCTACCTTGTTATATGAGCTTGTCCAGTCAAATCTACATGTTGCTAATCTCACAATGCATATTTCTTCACGCCAAGTCTCAAACCTGGACATGATTCATGCGTGCAATCGAAACCCTTCACAGGCACGTCAAAGGAAGACATCATCCTTTGGCTAGGCCATTTCTTAAATCTTTGAGCTTACCATCGGTGGTCAAGAGCACATAAAGTAGATCAGAAGCTCAATCCCTCATTCCAAGGCCTAGTAGCAGCATGGTATCATCATCAATTGGATGATGGTGTAAAAAATTTGTGGCCACATATGCTCCAACACTTGACAACATTTTTTGTCAGAGATAGTAAAGAATACCTTGACACATTTACAAGAACTGATATGGAAGAGGGTAAACAATTACATTAAAAAATAAAAAAGTTAAAATTTAGGGGTATTTGAAATGTGTGCTTGCTCACACATGTTTTATAGTCTCTTATGTAGTTGATAACCCCGAGATGGATGATGGATAATTAGGAGTTTTTTAAACTATGTGGGGCACCATGCATACACACAATGGAAAGGATGTCATTCCTTTTCTCACTTCATCAGTCATGCTGGCATATGAAGGAAAAAGTGTCTGTACAGGTCCTTTGTTGGATTGGGGCTTGATTGGGATCCTTTTGTTTTTTGAAACCTAGGGAAAACTCGCAATTGCAATAAAATTAGAAATACTTGTTGTAAGTAGGACCCATATATAGTGAAATCTTGGGCATGCATAGACAAAAGTAAACACATCAATTGTAACACAAAAGGAGCTAACCCAAGTTGGAGTAGCATATAGGAGTGCAACTCAAGTGTTTTAGGGACAACCTTAGCAAAAATACATCACCACTTTAAGGGCAATGCTAATAGCAATATTTTAATTTTCACTATTTAATCCCCCTACTCAATATAAAATCAAATCCAATTAGTTAAGAAACTAATATAGTAGAGATGAATATCCCTCTACTAAGTTAGGAAACTATTAGTTGAGAGAAGTCGTTGAATTTTGCTTTTTTTCTTCCTCAAAGGGCATATAGTTAGCCCATATATTTACATGTAGAGCACAAGAACATTACAAAATAGGGATTTTTATGATGCACGATCCCACATTACAAAACTAGGACTCGATATGAGGAGATATACTGCACAAGCCTATCACAAAATGTAAGAGTGATATGAGGAGGCATATTTGAATCATTAATATCAACCATTTTTTAAAAAGAGGAGAAATCAAAGGGGCTTTGACATATAACTTCCCTTAATTTCATCGACCAAAGCAATGGGGGGTGATGGTGAGGGTCTGCCTAAGAGAAATAGAGGTAGCAATTGTGCATATAAGAATAAGGGTCATGCCCAAACTTCTAGCTATCAAATAGGATGCATCAATGTCAAGGGAATGTAATCGAAAATTGATTATGGTGTAATATAAATGTTTGAGAAAGAATAGAGATCTAAGGAAATGGATGGACATAGTAGACTTTTGGTGGCATCCTTATAAGCTTAGACTCAGGGTGTTTTATCACCTCATGAGCACTGTATATATGAGGTTTTCTTTAGGTACATGCATGTAGGTGGCATCCCTATTTTTCTAAGAGGGAATCTTCCATGAGTAGAGAAGAGGGCTTTTTGATTGATTGACTTACATCACATATACGTGATGAAGGGATAAAACAAATACACGTATAGATATTGAAGGGGTTTCAAAAAATATGTAAAAGTAGGCCATTATCTAGAAGCTGAAACCTAGAACTCAAAACCCAGCAAGAATGGTTTTGCTAAGGGGTATGTTATTGCCTCAAATCAAAGATTTAGAACTCAAAACCTAACCCAATCAAGAAGGCACATGTTAAGATTGCATGGAATAGAAATTTGAAAAGCAGAATCCAAAACTCATTTCTCGAGATCTAGAATTTATGGCTTATTAAACAAGCAGGCCTCCACCAAGAGGATATGCTATAAGCTTGCAACAAAAACTGAGTTCAACCTTGTTGGAAAATTTCTTGCAAGAACCCCCTTGAAACTTTGGAACTTGTAATAGTATCAATGCCTAAAACACTAGAACCTACAGCCTAGAATTTGTTTGGCCATGTACTATTAAAATTTAAACCTAATGCTAAGGACATCGATTCTTTGGATGAAAAGATAGAGAAGAAGGGAAGTGGAGCAAAGAGAAAGAATTGGAGTTGATGAGATTTGGGTGAACTCTTTGCAAAGACTAGCAAGGCCATATGAAGAAATAATGGAGGGATATGGTGATGGATGATTAGGAGTTTTCAAATCTATGTGGGGCACCACACATACACACAATGGAAGGGTTGTAATTCCTTTTCACACTTCATCTTAATCAGGCTTGCACATGAGGTAAATACGTGAATATATAGGTCCTTCGTTGAAGCCATTGTTGGATGGGGGTCCTTTTCTTTTTGAAACTTAAGGAAAAGTCACATGCTAATTGCAAGAAAAACTTGATGTTGTAAGTTGGACCCACACATAGTGAAATCTTGGGCATGTATAGAGAAAAGTAAAGAAATGCACTCTAATACAAAAGAAGCTAACAAAAAATAAGCATGTCGGAGTAGAATATGGAAGCAAAGTTCTAGTCTTTAATGAAAACCTTAGCACAAATACAATGTTTCCATCATCACCACTTCATGGGCAATGCTAATAGCAATATAGCTTCAATTTTAATATTGAAATCCCCCTAGTCAATATTAAATCAAAATCCAAGTAGTTAAGAGACTATTAACTTTGATCAGCATTGATAGAGACACTGATATCCCCCTACTCAAAAGAAAATCATAATTCAACTAGTTAAGAAATTATTACTTGTGGAGAAGAGATAATTGGTTGAATTTTTCTTTATCCCTCCCCTCCTCAAAGGTCATAGCTAACTTATAGACTTACATGTAGGGCACAAGAACATTGCAAAATAGGGATATAGTGCAAGTATATGTATTTCACAATCCCACATTACAAAAAAGGGATTCGATATGAGGAGATATATTTCACAACCCCATTACAAAAGAAAGAGCAATACAAGGAGATATATTTCTATCCTTAACATGAGATGCTTTTTAAAAAGAGGATAAAATCAAAGGAGCTTTTCCAAATAACTTCCCATAATCCTATCAAGAATATGAATGAGTTTCTTTGACTCCAATGCATGCATCATTCCACCTTCATAGTCCATGTTATACAATAGTCTAGGAGGCATCATCACATGGGGTGGTTTGGAGCAAGCAAGTTGGGACATGAGCAAAAGGGACTTGAATATGTAAGGCAAGATAGAGCACAAACTAAGTAGTTGAGCATGAAATGATCCAAAATGATATAATCTTATGCTTACATTGTTGTAAGGAAGGGAAAAAAGGAGGGTGGAAGATGAGTGTGATCAAGTCTTGCATGAGATGAGGGTGAAAGACAAGCTTCAAGCTTACAAGTTCCATGTATATGGTGAAGATGAGCCTAAGAATGAGGATGGAAGTTGAGGCTAGTGATTGACTTTTTAAATTTCATACACATTTAAGTAGAGCCTTACTCATGACACAAATTTGGGACATTTGAGTCCATTTAGATGTTTTTCTAGCATGGTGTTGGGAGGCTGTCGGGCCATTCGGCTTGTGTAACACTAAGCTCATAGACCACTCATAGCTTGTGGCTAGCTACCCTTATGATTTCTCCAATTTAATCCTTGACATCCATCATCATCATGCATTGAGCTAGCCCATTCTTCAAGTCAACCTCATGGACCACATCATCCCACCATATTGACTATTCATAATCATATTTCTCAAAGTCACTCTTTAAGAGTACCTATAGCACTTGTCAGCAAACACATGTATAAAATACCCCCATAGTTGAAATTTTACAAGGTTTTACATATTCATTGGTCCCACTTTTATAAATGTGCATGGCTTCAGGGTTGAATTCAATTATAATCTCTATACTAATTTTTTTTTTTTTTGGTTTGATGAGTGTTTATTTAATCCCCCCAAGCATCTATCGCAATGTAAATCACCAGATTTGAGATTTTTCCTTCTTTACTCAAACCTATTATATTCCTTAAGAGTGACCTCCCTGTGCCATATCTCCTTGAAATTTAATTTAATTTTTATAGAAATCAATCACACTTGTGAGATGTAATTTGAAATCGTTTGGTGGCACACATCATCCATTGCAATAGCTATGGGTTAATTGCCCATCCTAATCATAATTATATTCAAAGAAGTTCCCCTAGCTTGATGTGTTATGTCAACCACCATTTTGGATGTCATCGCCATGATCATCCATAATTCAAAGAAGTTCCCCTAGCTTGATGTGTTATGTCAACCACCATTTTGGATGTCATCGCCATAATCATTCCATCTTGATGGTCCATTTCAATAACCTCAATGGGCAATGTATGGTGGGTCATGTCAACCACATCATTAAGCATTTGACTAAAATTTGGAAAGATGTGGATCCTTCAAGATATGGCCCTCAAAGAAGTGCTGCCCATAGCAGTTTCAGTGCCATCCCATTTGTGTAGAAACCAATTACATCATTCACATCCACGGCTAGCTTTGGATCCATCAACATGCACTAAATCAACTCATTCCCTAAGCCAGCTCGATGGCCATAACATCCCTTGACTCAAATAGGGCCTTTGGATTAGGCCCTTAAGATTTGTGATTAGCAAACTAGCTAGTGGTGGGAAGGCTTGGGAAATTAAAAAATGGCAGATTCCATATTGGACTCTCATTGTTGTGGAGAGACCTCCCTTGGTCCCCACTCCCTCCCACTTGCCTCCCTCTTGCCCCCATCATCACCTGGGGCATTTACTCATCCCCTTGACTTTTGGGTAGTCCCCCCTTACCCTGTCTCTCTTGGCATGCCTCAAATATTACAATTAAAATTCCCCTCCAAAAAAAGATTTTTTTTGAAAAGTTCCCCTACCACCTCAGAAGCCTCCAAGAAGTTCTGCCTAACTATCCCCATTCACTCACAAACTTCCTCTCAGCCTCTACCTCCTGTAAACCCTTCAAGCTCAATCTCTTCTTTTTGCAACATTCTCTCATCCTCCTCCCTTCTACCTCCTCTCAACCTCTTCATCTTTGCTTGCTCCCACACTTTCTATGATGGTGAAGCACTCCCCTTATGCTAACCAAAACTATCAGTTCAATCTTGTGTAGGTCAAATTTTACAGTGTGACAATGATGTTTGGATTTCTCAGGAGGGGTGTGTAAGGGAGGGATGGTCAGAGGAGTGTATTGCAAAGGGAATTTGGGGGGGGGGGGGAGAGAGAGAGAGAGAGAGAGGGGGGGGGGGGGAATATTGAGATGGAGAGAGAGGAACATGGATTTTTATGGATTGTGAGAGGAGTGGACACAATAAAGATAGAGATTCATATGCAAAAGCTCTATCAACTACTACAAAGAAGTGGTTGATGATAAAGATGTAGAGATGAAAGTTTTTTTGCTAGTTCTTTTGATTTAATGTTCTTAAAATTAATGATTTTTAAAAAATACAAATTATGTCCTTATTGAAATTGTTAGGATGCATCTAAATTGATCATTTTTAGTTGTGAGCTTTGTGTCGACAAAGCTCTTGGAATGGAAGCTACATTTTTAAAGATCAATTACCTTCTAGTGGAGAAATTGGGGAGAGAGTTATCACAAGTGGAGTCATATGCCAAGCACT
The DNA here is from genome assembly GCF_047967505.1 of Dipteris shenzhenensis. NCBI lineage: Eukaryota > Viridiplantae > Streptophyta > Polypodiopsida > Gleicheniales > Dipteridaceae > Dipteris > Dipteris shenzhenensis. The sequence goes on along the minus strand of NC_141601.1, from coordinate 11,162,049 downwards.
ATTAAAATATCTGTGACAAATGAATTCATAACCACAATGGGGCATCTCTTATGATGATTGCTATTTCTCCTATAAGTCAAAAAGTTAGTGGAAAGGCACATGGAAGTTATAGCGATTTTCATTGAATGGAAGCATTTTTTGATTTAATATACCAAGCAATACTTTCTACAACAATGGATATCTATATTTTGTTTGTACAATTTCATATCAACTTTAGCACTCCATAAGAATTTACAAAAAGTGGTTTGCAATAGGAACCATAAATTAATATTTTTTTAAACATAAAAAGGAACCATAATCATTTTGACCAGCAACTTAGTCATTTGGAAGATAAAAAGAACACCTACACCAAGTTTGGGATAAAAAAACTCATGTATTCTTAATGAAATTAATATATGAGTTGACATAATGCAAGTGTAGAAGTGAAAGGTCTTGCAATGATAAGAAGGTGTCTCCATGCAAAAAGAATCAATTAGTACCATTTACATCAAAGACTACATCTTTATCCAAGTCCATCATGCCAAATAGGTCTATCACTAGGTCTATCCCCAAAGTCACCTATATCATGAGGGTCTATATCCTCTTTTCCCTTTTCAATAATATTAGTTGATTCATGATCCCTGCATTTCCCCCCAATGTTGAGAGCTCCACCTTCATCTCTAGCAATGTCATTATTTCCACCTTCTTCTACTATATCATGATCTTCATATTCTCAACTAGGTCCATTACATGAGGATTACCAAAAAGTGAGACAAAAAGCGAGCGAGCCAAAAAAGCCAAGCAATACAAATCAATAAAAGGTTATAAATCCCCTATTTGAGTAGAAAAAAATATAATTTATTCGAAAGTCTATTTGTTTTTTCAATGCTAGAAGGTTAACTATGCATATAACATTAAAGCCAATAACACCAATTTTGCATCCCCATAAGAGAGTTGGTATGTTTCATTATCAAGTCATCATTAGTATCAAAGACAAACCCCATTGCAATCAAGTTCTCTCCTTCCACCATAGTAATTGAGATCATAAATGCAACCCTCCACACAAGTGGGGTGTTTCCAAGGTCTCTTTGAATGGATTAGTCTACATTCCAAGCATATGTAAATGCTTAGGTTTTTTAACTCTATTTACTCTTTGAACAAAACCCATGTTTCTTTGTTATTGCCAAAACATCCCTCCCAAATGATTCACTCTTACATCCGAGCCATTTTATTTGATATATAAAATGACCCCATTTGGACTTGTAAATAAAAAGATATAGGAATGTGATGTGCTCCCATTTTTTGGCCCAAAAAATGACATTTTTACATCCTTGTATCTTTGCAAGTTGTCAAAATTTGGTTCTTTTAGCCCAAAAGATGAGTTTTTGACATCCTTGTATCTTTTGATTATCAAATTCAAATGGCATAATGTTACATATCAAATCAAATGATAAGGCATGATTTAGATTAATATGCCTTTTTGCACCATCTAAAAAAATTGTGTGCATCACAATATGAATTTTGTGAATTTTTGGCCGATTGTTGCAACAAATTTAAAGCAAGGCTTCCCATACTAGGGAGCGAGAAGACACTATCTATTTTGGCAAAAAAAAAAGCCAAATTTTAAGATCCTCTGCATTTTAATGGCACTCAAGGGGTCACTCTTCAGAAACCCATAAAGCATGTACAAGCAAGCATGTGTTAAAGTTATCACTATTCTTGCATTTTTATATTTTCCCCTGTAATTGGTTAAACTCCTTTACGTGTTTACATTTTCAATCTTAAAATTGTGACATCCCTTAATTAATCTACATATATAAATTATTTTAAGTTGCTATTTTATCCCCTCATGCAGACAAATGGCATGTAAGTCCCCCCATTAAAAAAATAACCCTAAGTGCACTATAGTTCTATGTACATGTTTATGAAGGACCCTGTTGGGATTGCCAAACCCGAATGGGGTCATGCTAAAATATTCCTTACTTTTAGACTACTCAATTTTAATAAATGTGACATGTAAACCCCATTTTGAATACTTTCTACTTCAAGCAATTATTTTATGGCACACTTAGATTTTTTCTTTGCTTGTTTGATTTTCCTACTGCTTTAGCAAATTATCGCTCACCTTTTTGGGCTTGCTTGCTTTTTCCCTCTCGCACTACCAACCGCCTCCATCAGTATCAACTAGATCAATTGGCATCTCCATATCCACATTCTGATCTCTAAAAGTTGCTCTACTTTAAGCAAAAACTTGGATCACATACCATCAAATTTGGCCAAAACTATCCGGATGAAAGACCACCTATGTTCAAGATGGAAATGCCATTACTTAAATTAATTTACACTTAAGGATGAAGTAAATGTTAAAATTGTTCAAGTAAGTGCTATGTGTACAAGCAAGTGCACCTAAGCTCTCATAATGCTTGAGGAAAAGTGCTTCTCAAGAAAGCACATAGTTTGAAATCCTTAATTTACACTTAAGGATAAAGTACTTGTTGAAATTGTTCAAGTAAGTACGATGTGTCTAGCCAAGTGCACCTAAGTTCTCATAATGCTTGAGGGAAAGTTCTTCTCAAACAAGCACATAATTTTAGTGGAGTCTACCCTAGCCTTATCAATGTTTGATGAGGAGAGATTCAGTTTTTGAGAGATCCATCTATTTCACATGCCAAGATAAGATTCAAATTTTCCTTACCCATTTAAAATTACATAGAATATAAGGTGATGTGATAGTAATCACACCTCACCGTCTCACTGATCATGTATATATTAGATTTTTTAACGTCTTTTGATAAGCATACTTGCACCACCACAATTGAAAAGATTAACAATCCCAGCAACAAAAAAGTTATACCAATGGATCATAATCCTAGTTTTAGTAATGAATAACAATCCTAAGAGTGTTCAAGAATTAATATCAATTTGAAATCTGTAGGATACCTGTAAGAACTTGTGCTAACCATGGAACTTGAGGCCACTAAGATTATTGTCCTTTATAAGTGCTCCTTTGAAGCAATGCATGTGTCCCATCAGTTGACTAAAAAGAGTCAATGTCCTTCTTGACCCATTACCTTCGCTCTCTTGGAAAGATTCATGGTGCTTTTGGGAGAACAACTCTACCACCATTAGTTTGGGGCCACAACTCAAACATCCTATCGGTTTCTTTTAAGTCTTCTTGTGCTTTCCATGTGTGTCTCACCAATCAAATGTGCCCAAATAGAAGCCCCCTGCATTCTTGAAGATATGCATGGGATCCAAGAGATGATTGATCTACAACTAATAGCCTCTTCATAATGGGTGGAGGAAGCTCTCCATTTGCTCTCCAAGACTAAAGCCAATCATGTGCTTTCAAAGAAGGTGGTTTAGGACTAATTATCCCCTCATGCATAGAATGGTCATATGGAGATATCGAGCATGATTTTCTTTAGATGTGAGGAGTATCATGCCTCCAAAGGATCACCACAAATAGGTTTTCAAGTATGATAACAACTTTTTTGAAGACCTACATGCATGAAAATGTAATTACGCATGCATACGTCACACCATAATGCACATGTACTTAATTTTCTGTCAAATCTACAAGCACATACCTGAGCACTTCCCATATCTTGAAAACTAATGCATGTTCCACATCGAAATTCCCTTAGTCAAAACTTCATTGGTTTGCCTCAAAGCTCTACAAATGTCAAAGACATGTATGATAAATATCACATGTGCATTGAAGTGTATCTAAAATTTGTGTCCATCCTATCATCCATACTCTCACATCTCAGATATCAGGGAGACTCCTCTCATCTTGAACATCAAGAAAAGATATCCTTATGCTCCAAATGTGATCTATGCATCTCTCCAACACTCTCCTAAATCTCCTTGTATCATGGCCAAGTTGGCTGCAAGTATGGGATCCTTTGGTGCTTTTTCTCCCTCATCCTATATAATGGTTTTGTGTAAATAATGTTAGTGTGTGCAATATGCATGCAATTAGGAACTTGAACACCATTGACTCACCGATGAATAAGTGTTATTAACATCAAGCATTCAAGAAGCATCTCATCAAACCTCCCCATAATCTCACACTTGTTGTAGGACAAGATGGTGCTCATGTCAAATTTATTGCTTGCAGCATGTGCAAGCACAAGCCAACCTCTCATGAAGCCACTCCATGCTTTCAATAATTGGTTCTTCATCTGATGAAGTTTCACTCCTCCTTTAGAATCCACTTTATTTATATTTTCTAAATTGTTGTCATGCAATATTCTTAAGACGTGAACTAGGATGAGGATGTAGGCAAGGGCGAGGGAGGAGATGAGATCAAAGATGTAGATGAGATGGATGAGGAAAACAAGGATGAGTAGATTTATAGCTAGTATCTTTACCTATGATTTTGCCCATAGTCACCTTTTGGCCATTTTTTCATTTGTAGCTCTCTCTTGGCATGCATTTATCTTTTATATATATCCTCTTTTGAAGGAAATGTTGTAATTATACATGATGTGAGAGTTTATGTAATTTTCTTGTAATGTAACCAAACACGGTGGAATACTACAAATGGTACTTGAAAAAAAAATATTTTTTGATTATAGTAGGGGTATAATGGGGCTTAAAAAAGCCCCAATTTGCTCCACACAAATTGTAAAAAAATTGTTGATGCATATACCAACGTTGGTAGGTCTCATTGGGTCCCAATGCATATACTGATGGGGCTCTTCAGACAAACATATTGACGTGTATATATCAATGTTTTCGCAATTAGAAAAAATTATTTTCAATGTATTTTACATCAAAATGTTCATGAAAAAGTGATGTATATATTGTAGTCAAGTAAATAGGTGAAACTCAATCAATTACATTCCAAAGCCATTATTCATGATGTCCAATTGACATTGCCATAATTTTTTACATTAAATGAAAATTTGATGAAGCAAGAATTGGATACGACAAGAATGTCCTTTGGATGATGATTGAAAATAAAAATAAGGTTTTATAGATAGAAGCCTCCAAGTATATTGGCTATGCACAGTTTGATTGAATATAACACTTACCATTTTTTAAACAATGGATGTATGTTCTTTGTTGTATAATTTATATGGTATTAGTGTTTTTGAAAATGTACTTTAGGATATTATCTAGATTCAATTAAATAGGTTGAGTTCTTATTTGTTTCATAAATCCATATCATCCATGAAATGTACCAAGTGGGTGAGAGAATTTATTAGGTATTTGTACATGGGACTTTGTAGATGAGGTCTTTTGGATGAAATATGTTTCTACATATTTGGAAGTTGACTTGGAATTCAACTTACATTAAATTGAAACAATCATCCATGATCTCACTTTATCATTCTTATTTCTTCCTTAACTTATCATGTCTCTTAATAATTAATTGAACATCAATGGATGACGGATTATAATGTGGTATTTCTATGTTACTATCTACTTGGGAGATGCTATCCTGAGTATATATACAAGAAAGGCCTTTGAAGGAGAAAATCCATGCTTATATGACCTAGTTGGATGATCCTAATATCACTGAATTATATAGAAGAAAGTCTTTGTAAGTCTTTGCACTTTGTAATGCCTTTCTTGTATCTACTTGGGTGATGTTAGCATCGCTTGATGAGATAGTAGAAAGATAATAAACTTCATTACTATCATGTAGCCTAGGCTAGGATAGCACCCTGATAGCACATAATGTAGGCTAGGGTAGAGAAAATCTAAATGGATGCTTTGAGGTAGCACGGGCAGGCATTTGATCTTTCAAGAGATTCCTTATCGGGTTAGCTAGCATATGCATATTGTAGGTCTAGGTAGAGTTACCCAAATGGATACTTCTCAAAGGTCAACATGAATCAAGAGAGGGATGGCATAGAACAAAAAGAAGAAAATTATATTGATGAAGAAGAAAATCCTACTTCTAAAGCTTGTAAAATAATACTATCATTAGGTGCATGGATGCTAGCATCACCTACCTACTTTATACCTCCAAAAAGCCTTGCAAACATTTCTTTGAACCGAGTATTCCAAGCATTACTACTGTAAACGCTACTCCCATGCAATCCAAGGGTTAATGCAGGTATTGGCCATGCAATTCTCTACATAAATTATTGCTAGATTATATAATCCATTCCTCTATTTTATCATCACAAGGTTCTCGATGCTAGTTCTTGGCATTATGTATAGCCCTTGCAGTCGTCATCTTTGCATCAATGGAGTAGCTATTTCAAGTTCTTCATGGAACATTGCATCATCCATAGCATCTACAATAACATCTCCTTTAGATTAACATGTCGATGACAACATCCTTAGCCAATGCATCTTCAATGTACTTGCACGATGTACTTACACCTAATTGAGCTCTTGTGGAAGCCATTTCTTCAACATGCATATTTGAAACACAACTTTTTGTTCTTTCAACTAGATTGTCATGCATGCCCAAGTGAGTATCGTATTGTGTGGTATTGACCCTCTCATGTGGGAAACAATGTTACATAAGAGCACCACATTAAATCACACATTCAAGAATCTCTAAATAAATTTTACATTGCAAAGTTCCCAATGAGTCCAAGAAAGGAGACTTTCTAAGTTTCCCTTTCCAATGTGCATCATTCCACTAGACCTATACAATCTAAGTAGGGCAATCCAAATTGTTACATCTCAAATATCCTACACATCTGCTTGTCTTGATGACATTAGGGAAAACGTCCATGGAATAGGTTGAATATTTCTTCCAAGGATGGCCATTTGAGTTTTGGTCCATTCTAAACATTTGGAATATCCAAAATCTCATAGATGTGGGATTCACCTATGAGATACTGCATACAGATTGGGTGTCATCCATTGTGATAGTCCTAAAGAAGAATGGAGAAATCCGAGTATGCATGGACTTGAAAAAGGTCAATGCTGCCACAAGGCGTGACCTTCAAGGAACATGTTCTAGAAAGGGTAGCCGGGAAATCCGAGTATGCATGGACTTGAAAAAGGTCAATGCTGCCACAAGGCGTGACCTTTAGAGAACATGTTCTAGAAAGGGTAGTTGGGAAGGAATCTTACAGCATCCTAGATGGGTTTTTTGGTACAATCAGGTATCCATCACCCTGTAAGATCAGCATAAAACTGCCTTTACAGCCAAATGGGGTGTGTATGCAGACAAGGTGATAATATTTGGACTCACAAACGTGCCCACCACATTTTAGTGGTGGCTAATGATAACCGACTTCAAGGAGTACCTAAAAGACTTCATAGAAGTCTTTCTGGATGACCTGTGCATGAATTCAAAATGGCATGATCATCTGAAATACTTGAAGCTAGTCCTTCCTTGAGAGGTGTAGATTGTACTTGAGATCCCTAAATCCTCTCAAGTGTCAATTTTGGGTTGAATATGGAGTGATTCTTGGACACATAGTGTCCAAGAATGGGATCTCCATGGATTACAATAAGGTCAAGCTCATTTTGGAGCTACCCCCACCCACGAATGCCAAGGGAGTGCAGTAGTTTATAGGCCATATGGGTTACTATCAAAGATTCATCCTATTCTACGTAGACATAGCTCAGCCATGTATAAGTTGTTAGCAGTTTTTGAGTAGACCAAAGAGTGTTAGAGATCCTTTGAAGCCCTTATGTAGCCCCCATACCATGTTTTTCTAAACCATGATACTCCCACTTTGCCTTGTATGTGTTTTTTATAGTTCTAGGTGTGCATCATGATCCTCCCATACCTTTTTTTTCTAAACCATGATACTCCCACTTTGCCTTGTATGTGTTTTTTATAGTGCTAGGTGTGCATCATGATATTTAGGCACACCACATCTAGATTAAAATCAAGACTATAATTGTGGCATCTAATGAATGAAGACCCAAAAAGACATGAGAACAGGTAAAACGTTAACTTTACGCCTTATATTCCAAATCTCATGTTCTACAAGTCTTTCTTAAAGGAAGATTCATTAGGAAAAAAGAGAGTTCATTTTGGGGCCCTGAGAGAAATTCACAATTTTCTCATTTTACTTTCCTCTAAAATAGTAAAATATGACATAATCCCATTGATGTATGGTGTAGAATTTGGTATTTTTGACATCACTGGTGCATCTGCAGTGGGCCAAAACCCCCGGAAAGCTTTTGAAATGCCAAAAACGGGCCCCCGAAGGCCCAAAAAATAGCCTAAAAATAAAAGCGGGTCCAACCTATCAAATCGCTTGCATTTGTACAAGTTGTTTTCCAAGCCTTTTTGGCCTTTTTTGGGGCCTATTTTTAGCATTTCAAAAGCCTTTTCGAGGTTCTTGGCCCACTCCGGACGTGCCGGTGATGCAAAAATACCAAATTCTACACCGTACTTCAGATATAATAAAGTAGCTCAAGTGTCCTCATTAAATGCAAACTCGACTGCATTTCTTTTGTTTTCCTTTTTCTAAAACTTTCAACGTTAACGTTGGCCCTCCTTTGATTGGTGGAGGGCTATTTTCTTTCTTAGCTAAAAGGCCCCAAAATGACCTCTCTTTTTTCCAAATTGGCAACTCTTTTGGTAACACTAAGGACATAAAATTTTCCTTTTATATGTTTAAAATACATTATTTCCCTCATGTAAGAAATCATATAATAATTTCTTTATCCATGCTCAACCTACAGTATCCTAACATTATGGTAAACTTATTGGCATGGGGGAAAATGATCACAAATCATGGGTACAACAAGCTAAATAGAAGTTAATATAAATAGGACTAAATGGAGCATCTAAATGGAAGTTAATATAGCTAGGACTAAATGGAGCATCTAAATGGAAGTTAATATAGCTAGGACTAAATGGAGCATCTAAATAGAAGTTAATATAGCTAGGACTAAATGGAGCATATAAAAAGTATTCTCATGAAAAATATTATTCAGTAATTTCCTTAACCACAATCAATATAATGACCAAGGCATCTTTCAGAGTATTGGATTAGGAAGAAAAATTATACATCATGTTTACACAATGCTTTTCATCTCTCTTCAGCATTGGCAACCAGATCATAATTCGATTCTAAATGTGTATTTAATTAGGCATCATGGAGTACCTTGAAGGATGCTTGCTAAGTCCACTTTTCGAAGTGAAGTTAATCTCATGGAGCTCCATTGATGCAGAGTGGCAAGTGGTTTGAAATTCATTCCTTACCTTCTAGATTCTTCTATGATAATCACAATCCCTAAACAATGAACACATGATGCACCTCAATCCACTTTTTTTATTTAGGCTTGGCCACAACTTCCTAGGTTGAGCCAAGTATAGAGAGACAATAGGAGAACTTGAGGATTAAAGCAAGGTAATGTATCAAAAACTAGGAGGTATGGCAAGATTAGGAGTGAGCCACTAGCTCTCTACCTTATCCTTGGACTACCTCTTAATGAATGATGGAGACTCCCAAGAAGCAGGGGCCTCCTTTCATATTAGTGATGCCTCTTTGTTAAGTGGCCCCATGCAAGATGGGGTATTTGAAGATAGCGGAGTCCACAATTTGGGTTTGGTCCTAAAACTTTTTACCTACTCAAGATGAAAAATCTTCAAGTTGCCAACAACAAACACTTGAAGGGAAGGGAAGGGAAGTAATTAATTAGGCTCATCAATAAGCAAAGGGAATGGAAGGAATTAAATTGGTTCATCATGGAAGATCCTAATTACATGTACATATTTTGAGTGAAAGGTATTTGATCATGTTAATTCCACTAGACCTCTCCTCCTCCTCTCAAGATTTTGAATGCATATGCACATTGGCTTTTCCTTTTTGTCCCCAAATATGATCTAACTACTTAACACTTTGGCTTCTCATTCTCCACAAGTTATGAGAGTTCTGGCTAGGTGATTGTGTTGCCAATGTATGTGTTGTATCTAGCCTCAAATCCTCCACTTTGTGCATGTCCATTGTCTATGTCCCTTGTCTCATTGTGCTCCTATAATGTGTAAATGCTTGTTCCCTAATCTAGTGAAAATTTCAAAGTTCTCCTATTGTTCTTTGGTCAGCACTTGCACTTCTCGACTAGCTAAAACTAGAGCCAAGTGGACATTACAACACAATGATGTCACAAAGTTGCTAAAATATATTTGTGTTGTTTTTCGAGGAGGAAGAAGCATTCCAATTTCGCTTCTAAAATCTCTTCAAGTTTGCTACTCTGTCACACGAAGGGCAAGTGTCAACTATAAAATCCATCAATCCTTGGTTTCCCTCGATTGATCCTTGTCTCTAGTCAATCTCAAATCTAGTTCTGCAACTTCATTTTTTCTTATACAAAATATCACTTATATGATGAAGGTTTCAAATTACAAAATCACGTAACGATCATGAATCTCCCACTATCTAGTAGGTGTAACCGACACATGCTCCACTTGAATCCAATTTTCCAACTCAACCATGGCCATAGCTCCCTAGGTTGAGCCAAGTAAAGGGAGACAATTATAAGAGAAGTTGAGGAGTAGAGTGAGATAATGTATCAATCATGAAGGTTTGCTCCTAAAACTTCAGTACTACTCATGAGCAAACAATTTTTAAGTTGTCAGGAAAACGAACACTTAAGGAGAAGGGAAGGGAAAGGAATGAAACTTGTTGTAGATTGCGAAGCTTTACTCCTAGAAAATAGAAACAAAATAGCAAAAAACATCACCAAGATCTAGTTTCCAGACTCCACGTCCTAGTAGACGATGCCAAGGACATCCATGGTGGGTGGAGAGATGATAAATTAAGAGTGATGAATGAAGAATGTGATTGTAGAAGGACTACCCCCCCTTTGCATGCATGTTGCGTACCCCCCCTTCCCACACCCCATGCCCACCCCTTGCGCACATGTCGTGTACCACCCCCCCTTGCATGCATGTCACGCACCCCCCCATGGCAAGCGGTTTTAAATCCATTCCTTGCCTTCTAGCTTCTTCTACAATAACCACAATCCTTACACAAGCTAAAAATTCCATTCTCTGTTATAATTAAACACTTTCTATCAGGTTTGACATTTTAATTAGGCCTTAAACACACATGATATAGAGGATGTACATATAGTGACTCCCCCGAGCCCTTCTCGCTCTAGCCACTGTTATGGATAAAATTGTCTAAGGAAAAAGGCATTAATATGTATGTGTGTTTGTATATGTGGCAATAGTATAATAAAATATGGTGTGCATAGGGCCCAGGGTTGAGGTGGCAGGGCATGACCACGTGCCACCCTTCCATGTAAGAGGACCCATAAGGTGTGTTGTACATAATCCATAATAGTAATATTATAAAATGCAAGGTGGCATGGCTCCTCCATGTGCCACCCCTCCACCTAGGCTGCATTATTTGAGTTATGGCTCAAAGTCCATGGGAGAAGCAATATAAAATAGGTGGAGATGGATATTATATTGAGTTATACCCTCCATATGAGATAGGCCCATGTGGGGGAGGTATAGAAGGACAAAGAGAGCTAGTTAAATAATGGGGAAAGTAGGATGAGGTGGCAAGATTCCTTGTGCCAACCCTCCACTTGTCCTCCTAGAGGTTTGAACATATTATAAAATTGGAAAGAGACCAAGGGAGTATCATAGACTTGAGATATGGGGCTTGATTTATGTGGAAAATTGAGGCAAAGGGTTGTCGCACACAATTGAGAGTGCGTAACCGCCTAGCCCACATGGGAGACTTTTCCACACACACCATGCATGTGGGAGGATACATTAATGAGGAGAGACCCCCTCTCTTGGCTATAAAAGGAAGGGGCTATTCCTTGATGAGACACGCTCATTCTTGTAAAGCCACCTAGCTAGTATTTTGATATTTCCCTCTCTTCCCTTCTTTCAAATAAAGTATGGTTCTCTTCCCTTGATGTCTACATCTCCACATTCCTCTTTCTATCATGTACATGCTTCTCTTCCCCCTCTCCCTGTCCCCTTGTGTCATAGTCTCCCTTTTCCTTCCCTCCACTTCTAATTCCTTTTTCACCCCTATGACATCCCTTCGCCCTCATGATCTCCTCTTCTCTATGGCCTTTGAGCGTCGCCATACTTAGCCTCTAGCCTCTGGTCTCGATAACTTTTCCGGCTAAAAGTTTTGGTGTGGCTGCTGGGATACGAATCTCCACGGCTAGTGGCGAATCTTCTATTCGTACAGGTTACATCAACAAAACTATACCATCCGTGCTCTTTCTAAGCTACTGCGCGTGCATTCGATTCGTGCGTCTCCTGTGCGACAGTTTTGTGGACTACTGCGACTTCTGGTTGCAGATAGTTTTCTGCACGACAGTTCTGTGGACTGTTGCATCTGTGGATGGGAAGATCATTATGATAGTCCCTTGGTACCGTGGATTCAGTGCAGCGGATTTTGATGCTCGTTTCCGCATACCTCGCCACCCAGTGACACTAGTGTTTCCAGGCCTTGCTGCTGAGCTGCGGCCGATTGTCAGGGACCTGGGCTCCCACTTTGGCTGGGTTATGCATGACACTTTCGCCGACACGGTTACTACGGCAGGAGCCCCGTGAGTCCGTGTGGCTGTGGCGGACCCTGCGTCTCTCCCTGCAGTGATTGAGATCGTGACAAATGCCGGCAGCATTACCCAGAGCATGGTAGTCACAGGACAGCCAGGCCAGTGCCTGAGGTGTCACGGCTTTGGGCACCTGGCTGCTATTTGTCCACGATTCTCCAGTTCCTCTCGGCCCCCCCTGCCCCCTCCCCCCCCTCCGGGCAGCCACGTCAGGAGGAACAGAGGCAGCCGGCGGTCCAGAGATAGCTGGCGGTTGGACTGAGGTCAGAAGGAAAAGAGGAAAGACAGGTAGCCGCCCCAGGGTCCTGGGAGAGCTTCTTCTTCGATGGTAGCCCGCCCTCCACAGCCTCAGGTCCCCCTCTCTTCCGCTCCCCAGCCCCCTTCCACTCAGTCCCAGCCCCTTCCCCAGTTGCACCCCCCTCTTCCCGACCCGCAGCATCAGCCCCCGCCTCTTCCTCTTCAGTCTCCTCCTCTTCCTTCTCAGCCCCAGTCCCAGGTGCAGCCCCATCCCCCCCCCGCCTCTCTTAGCTCTCCTGCAGTGTTAGCTGTACCGATGGTTCCTCAGCCGCGGGCAGCCCCCACTCCCCCTCCTCGACTTCTGGTTGCAGACAGTTTTCTGCGCGACAGTTCTGTGGACTGCTGCGATTTGTTGCGGACTGTTTTCTGCGCGACAGTTCTCTAGACTACTGCTCTGGTCGCAGTCTGTTTTCTGAGCCCCTGCAAAAGAGTAACAGCAGATCCCGCACCCCCCCTATCTCTTCTCTTCTTCTTCTCGTTCTCTTTCTCTTCTCCTTCTCCTCTCCTCTCCTCTCTTTTTATTAAAGAGTAGGATTGGAACCCAAGACCTCCCCCTTCACAAAAGAAAGTCTTATCATTGGGCCAACAAGTTGGAAGTGGTAAAAAAGTAATGATTATTGTTCATATATTGAAATTGCGGGAGCTGTAACTCTCTAACCGTAAGGAGTTTGCTCTTGCTGTAAAAAGCAAAAATATTTCATTTTATGTGCTCTATCCACATCTCTTGCTAGTTTGCCAATTCAAAACTTCTCCAAGCTCACTTCACGGACGCACGCCTCACGAGAAGGGTGGACATTTATGTCACTTCTCGACGCGTTTAAGGAATTGGTGCCTGTTCCTCTGCACCTTACGGCTACCAATGCACGAGATGTCTTCCTTGATCTTCATGTCGACCTTCAACGGCTGATTGTCCAGTGCATCATTGATGGACATGACGGGTGGAATGATACACCGTGGATGATTCATGGTGAAGAACTACTGATACGCTGGGAGGATTTTGATTTTACTTCTACTCATTGTGCGGTGATCGAACTACTTGCTGCTTGAGAGGTAATTAAAACGGTGTCCTTCATCGAAGGGTGGGATGCTCCCCAAGCTTGGGGGGAGATTTGGCGCATTTGCTTGTTGATTCCAGTGGAAAAGCTCGTCCTGAATGGTTTATTCACAATATCATTACAAAGGTTTCTAGGCCTCGGCTATGGTTGGTAATGTTTCGACCAAGGAATCCATTTGTACCTAATCAGCCTTTTGTGCCTCATTTCGAGCTTCAAATTGTAATTCTTTTTGGGCTTAAGATAAACTATCAACAAAGAATTGCAAGTTTGTTTCGTGCTGAATGTTTGGCTCAAGTGTTGAATTCTCCCCACCCTCTCCTCTTACCTATCTTGGACTACCGAGAAACTTGGGATGTCCGAATTTTAGTCCTGGTGTGATGACATCTTGGATCCTTCAATTTGATGGAGCTTACAAACCTTCGACCAAGGCAGCTGGCGTGGGTGTAAAGCTCACTTCACCGCTCACTTCACCGGGTGGTGAGGAGTATTGTTACAGCAAGTCTTCACCTGCAAGTACTTGCAATCAAGCTGAGTACTCGGCGCTCATTTTTGGGCTACAAAAGGCACAAGAACATCAAGCCAAGCAATTGGAGGTGCAAGGAGATTCTCAACTAGTATGTGAACAAGTTAGTGGAAGGTGGAAAGTGCGGAGCAAAGGCTTGGTTCCATGACATCAACAAGCCTTGGAACTTTGCAACCAATTTGATGAGGTAAAAATTCAGCATATCCCTCGAGCTCGAAATCTTGTTGCTGATTTCTTGGCACGTGAAGCTTGTACTCCAATCACGCATGACGCGAGTGGAAGCGCCACCCCAACAAAGCCGCAAGCCACGAAGGAGGGTGATCGTTTGTAAGGAATGCAAAGGTTGTGGTCATCATGAAACTAAGTGTTGGGCGTACTTGATACGAGTTCACCAACTTCGGAAGATCATCAGGAGGGTTCTCAAGGACATTGCTCAAAAGAAGGATGCCAGACCGCACACCCCTTGAAGAAATAGAATGGCGACTACAAGAACTGGAAGAAGCTGAAGCTGATGTGCAAGCTCTCCAATTGTTGACATTTGTCATGGCATTCTTGTTTGCCTTGATGAACAACCTCATGCAACGCCGCACCTCTAACCCTCGCTTGTAATGATCGATGTGATATCATGAGGGTTGGTCCTTTTAAGATTGTCTATGTGCTATTCTATGCGGAAGATTCTTCTCGAGTAATATTTCACACTACTCCAGTCACACCCTACCTTGCCTATGTGTGCTTTTTGGATGTATCTTCACCCGATTTTCAGTTGAAGCTTCCTCTTACTATTGTTCATCCATAGATAAGCCCCTCTTTTCCATCTTCCAAGCATGGCTGACATTCCCGTGTTTTGTGGATGGGTAGATGAAAATCCAAATGAGTATCTTGTGGCTTTCAAGCGCCGTTGTGTTTCTCTCAACTTTCTTACTGAAGATAGATGGCTATTGGTTCTTCCCACATTTCTAGAAGGTTTGGCTCAAGTGTGGTATGAGAAGCAAGCCGAAGATGTTTGCCAAAGCTGGCCAAGGTTGACAGCAGCAATGATTGAGTATTTCGGCAAAGAAGAAGAGCCGGAGAATGTGTACCTGCAGGTGGCAAATTTGAAGCAGTCAGAAGGTGAGACGGCACGTCGATATGTGGATCGAGCGGTCGTGCTCCTGGACCGTTTGATTGCCACACAGGAGGACAATGCCGGGTTTCAAGCTGGAATGACTCAGCATGTGCTGGGCTACCTTGTAGCAGGAGCGAGTGATGAATTCCGCCTCAAGCTTAAATGGGAGAATCCAGAAACTATGGTGCTAGCACATGAGATTGCTCAAAAGTTTGATAAAGTTCAGTCTGACCCCGCTTCAAAGAAGACAATTGTCCCTCCGCATCCCCCTCCATTCCTGCAACAAAAACCTAGGGGGTCTAACTCAGGGGCATACCCCCACCCCTCATCAAGGATGTATCCACCGCCTCCACCTCAAATGTATGGTCCTCCCTTAGATACTTACCCTCAACAAGGTGGATATCCTCATCCTCCGCCTCGAAGATTTCCCCAGCCTCGCCCACGAGCTCCCCTCCTCTCTACTCCTGTGGCCCCTCCAACTAAAGAGGTCCCTCCTGCAACAGAACCAGGAGTCAATGACCTAGCCAAGGCCCTGAATGACCTTCGGCTTGAGATGGTGGGCATTAGAAATCAAGCCAACCGCCCTCCAAGAGATCGTGCTAATGTTGTATGCTACGAGCACCAGAAGGGTCATTATCGCACAGAATGCCCCAATATTCCAAGGGTGAATCTTCTAAGTGAGTCGGCGGGCACGGAGGATTCTGATGTGGAGATCCTTGATCTCGGGAAAAGAACTCGTGCTACCTCGGACCCCTCTCCAAACCGTGGACCGGGCCGCCCC
This sequence comes from Dipteris shenzhenensis, assembly GCF_047967505.1. Lineage (NCBI taxonomy): Eukaryota > Viridiplantae > Streptophyta > Polypodiopsida > Gleicheniales > Dipteridaceae > Dipteris > Dipteris shenzhenensis. The sequence continues at coordinate 11,145,835 of NC_141601.1, read as the reverse complement.
AGGAAGAAGGTGTCCTTCTCAGAGCCCTCAGATGCTGAGATGGCAGACCCACCAACCGAGAAGACTAAAAGATCTCGCAGGAGTAAGTGGTCACCCTCGGATTTTCCCATCGACTCAGGGCAAGAGGACTATTCGGTCGTTCAGGACCTTGCTCATCGGTCTTTGAGCATCACCCTCCCTCAACTAATAGCATTAAGCCCTAAGGTGAGACGTGAGCTACAGCAAGGTCTCTCAAAAGGAAGAGCAAGAAAAAGGGAAAGGTACGAGAGGTATCTTCTATCTCTGAAGAAATTGATCGGCACCCACACACAGTAGATGTCATCATAGATAATTGCCGTGTCAAAAATGTGTGTGTTGATGGGGGAGCTGCATGTAATATCATGGTGCCCCGAATCATGAAGAAATTGAATTTGAAATGTACAAGACATTCCTCCACTCGAATCAAGGTAGCAGATGGTCGACGACTCGCCACCATGGGAGTCATTGAGGATTTGCCCATCACTGTCAATGGATTGACCACCACTGTCAATTTCTATGTAGTGGACATTGAAGATACAGGCAGAAGTTACCCAGCCATACTCGGGAGACCATGGTTGAGAAAGAGTGATGCTGTCAGCTATTGGAAGATAGGACACATGTCTTTTGGTGCTTCGAAGGAGAAGATCCCAGTGCAACCTGGTGCCATGGAACCGGAAGAAGAAAAGGAGCATGACAGTGATACTATCTCATCTTCAGTGTCTGAGTCCATGGACGAATCAGACGGGGGGGAGGAATTCTCAGATGAGGAAGTTTACATGATGGGGGTGTCTCCGACCCTACCACCTGCAGAAAAGATAACAGCTAGTCCTCAACAGCTCGAATCAATGCTTTCTCCAGACCTCACTCCAGGTGAGAAAGATGAGTTTCTTGAAATGTTCAAAGATTTCCCTGACCTCTTTGCAACTAGCTACCACCACCTTCGCCATGTGACTGCCATAGAGCACAAGATAGAGCTAAAGCCTGATGCAAACCCTTGGCTCAGAAGTATCGGAGATTAGGGCCCCTGCAGACCGACGCTTTGCGCTCAGAGTTGCAGAAGCTTGTAGAGGCTGGGTTTATTGTTTCGGTTCACAATACTGAATGGGTTTCACCAGTGGTAGTCATCCCGAAGAAGAACAAGTGGCGGGTCTACATCGACTATAAGAAGCTCAATGCTGCCACCAAGAGAGATCATCATCCTCTGCCCTTTCAAGACCTCATTCTTGAGAAGGTAAGTGGTCATGAGATGTATACTTTCTGTGATGGTTACTCTGGGTTTTATCAAATCAAAATTGCCGAGGAAGATGTGCTCAAAACCACATTTGCCACACCTTGGGGGACATTTGCATTCAAAGTAATGCCATTTGGCCTCACCAATGCTCCTGCTACCTTTCAAAGATTTATGCAGATGGTGTTTGCTCCTTATTTAGGGGATTTCTTGGAGGTGTTTTTAGATGATTTTTGTATATTCTCTTCACGTAAGGAGCACATCATGAAGGTTAGATTGGCCTTCCAAAGGGTCAATGATGCAAATGGCAGTCTCAACCCTGAGAAATGCACCATTGGAGCCACTCAAGGGAGGTTATTGGGACATGTTGTCTCATCCGAGGGCATCAAGCCTGACCCCGAGAAGGTAGAAGCCATCCTCAAGCTCTCCCCACCTACAACCAAACATCAGGTACGCTCATTTGTCAATCTAGCAGGATACTATCGCCGCTTCATTGATCAATATGCTGCTTTGACACGGCCCATGACTATGCTATTAAAAGATGGGGTTGATTTCTCTTGGGATGAGGATTGTGATCATGGGTTTGCACAAATCAAGAATGCTCTGGCTTCAGAACCCATTCTACGCAATCCAGACTGGTCAAAGACCTTCTATATCAATCCTAGGTTTGGTGAGCACACTCTGGCAGGTATTCTTCTCCAACAAGGGGAGGATCGGTTCATGTATCCTGTTCGATTTGCTTCTCGACAATTGCTCGACACTGAGCGACGCTATTCAGAGGCTGACAAGCATGCATTGTCTTTGGTGTTTTGCATTGAGAAATTTAAGCATTATGTGGCTGGAAAGTCCTTCTTTATACTCACTGGCACTGGTCTTGCAAAGCAGGTTCTTCAATCACCAAATCCCATGGGCCGGTTGGCCAAATGGTTGGCAGTTCTACAAGAATATGATTTTTCTTTCAAAATTGTAAAAGGGGGTTGTTCCAACTTGAAGAATGCTTTGATTGATTTAGAGGAGTGCCTTGATGTAACCCTTGTAGCAGCCATAGAAGTTGGGGATCCTTGGTATGGTGGTATCTACAAGTTTTTGACTGCTTTCTCCTTTCCTTCAGAAAGTACTAGCTATGAGAGAAAGAAGATCCGCAGAGATAGTAGGCGCTACACCCTCCTTGATGGGGTGTTGTATCGTCAAGGCATGGATGGGGTACTCAGACGGGCCATTGATGCAAATGAAGTGCCTAAGGTATTGAAGCATTATCATGATAGATTTTGTGGAGGCCACTATGCCAGTGACTATACAGCTAAGAAGATTTTACATGCTGGATACTATTGGCCGACCTTGTTCAAGGATGTCACTTTGTATTGCAAAACCTGTGAACCATGTCAATTCTTTGGTAGGAAGGATTTGCGTCCTAGGCAACATCACCCAGTGATGTCCATCCATTCGTTTCAGAAGTGGGGAATAGATTTTGTCGGGCCCTTGCCCATGACTGCCCGCAAAAAGAAGTATCTTTTGGTAGCCACTCAATATGTCACTAAGTGGGCTGAAGCTATCGCCCTCTCTGCTGCAAACGGCAAGGCGGTTTCAAATTTCATATTTGAACGTATCTGCACAAGGTTTGGGACACCCATGGAGATCGTCTCTGACCATGGGAGTCCATTCTTAAATGAAGCAGTGGAGTTACTCATGGATCGCATGAGTATTGATCATCACACTTCTAGCCTCTATTATCCAGCATCCATGGGTCAAACAGAGCGGACCAATGGCCTCCTGTGTAAAACCATGGGAAAAATGGCCACAGGGAATAGGAGCCAATGGGATCAGAAGGTCACAGAAGCCGTGTGGGCTTACAACATCACTCACAAAACATCTACGGGTCACACTCCTTTTGAGTTGGTGTATGGTACTGAGGCAGTTTTACCACTAGAGATAGAGATTCCGGCCTTGAGATTGGCACAAGAACAGAGGATGACAGAAGATGAACATGTTGAGGCCAGATTGATACAACTTGAGAAGTTAGATGAGACCCGACGCCTTGCACTACACCAAACAGAGATCCAAAAGAATCGACAAAAGGCCCGTTTGGATGCTAAGATTCGCAAGGGATGGGAAAGACACTTTGCTGAGGGGGATGTTGTGCTATGCTTTGATAATAGATTGGACCACCAAATGGATAAGAAGTTTCTGCCATTGTGGGCTGGTCCATACAAAGTCATCAAAGAACGTAGCAATGGGTCTGTACAAGTTCAGGAGCTGCATGAACCATATGGCAAGAAGGTGATCAACAAACGTTACCTCAAGCCTTTCTTTGTGCGTGATGGCCCAGGCATGGAAATGCTGTGCATTCCCTACCTGGGGGGGGGAACTGTTATGGATAAAATTGTCTAAGGAAAAAGGCATTAATATGTATGTGTGTTTGTATATGTGGCAATAGTATAATAAAATATGGTGTGCATAGGGCCCAGGGTTGAGGTGGCAGGGCATGACCACGTGCCACCCTTCCATGTAAGAGGACCCATAAGGTGTGTTGTACATAATCCATAATAGTAATATTATAAAATGCAAGGTGGCATGGCTCCTCCATGTGCCACCCCTCCACCTAGGCTGCATTATTTGAGTTATGGCTCAAAGTCCATGGGAGAAGCAATATAAAATAGGTGGAGATGGATATTATATTGAGTTATACCCTCCATATGAGATAGGCCCATGTGGGGGAGGTATAGAAGGACAAAGAGAGCTAGTTAAATAATGGGGAAAGTAGGATGAGGTGGCAAGATTCCTTGTGCCAACCCTCCACTTGTCCTCCTAGAGGTTTGAACATATTATAAAATTGGAAAGAGACCAAGGGAGTATCATAGACTTGAGATATGGGGCTTGATTTATATGGAAAATTGAGGCAAAGGGTTGTCACACACAATTGAGAGTGCGTAACCGCCTAGCCCACATGGGAGACTTTTCCACACACACCATGCATGTGGGAGGATACATTAATGAGGAGAGACCCCCTCTCTTGGCTATAAAAGGAAGGGGCTATTCCTTGATGAGACACGCTCATTCTTGTAAAGCCACCTAGCTAGTATTTTGATATTTCCCTCTCTTCCCTTCTTTCAAATAAAGTATGGTTCTCTTCCCTTGATGTCTACATCTCCACATTCCTCTTTCTATCATGTACATGCTTCTCTTCCCCCTCTCCCTTTCCCCTTGTGTCATAGTCTCCCTTTTCCTTCCCTCCACTTCTAATTCCTTTTTCACCCCTATGACATCCCTTCGCCCTCATGATCTCCTCTTCTCTATGGCCTTTGAGCGTCGCCATACTTAGCCTCTAGCCTCTGGTCTTGATAACTTTTCCGGCTAAAACCACCTATCCTATCCCCCTCTAAGCCCCCCTTCCTTGCCCTTTCTAGCCTATCACACATGGAGCAAGTATTTAGAAAGATAATTCTTTAAAACTCTTTGCACTCAATAGCCTTTATTTCACATTCCATCCTCAAAACTTGACAACTCCATGTCATAGTTTGTTATATGATGGTAGAACAACCTTGCATTACCTAGCATCATTTAAATAAGGGGATCTCACAATATGAAGGGGAGTCTTACATTCTAACCAATGAGACTATTTTGGATTTGCCATAAATTGTGCTAGTGAGCTTACTGCATAACAAATATCTGGCCGTGTGATTGTCAGATATATAAGAGATCCGATGAGTTGCCTGTAGTATCTATCATTGACTGTAGGCTTTTTTGAATCTTTAGTAAGTTTCAAACTCTATTCCATGGGACTGGCTGCAATCTTGCAATCTGCCATATGAAACTTCTTCAGGAGACTATTAACATACTTGAGCTGACTCATGAATGTGCTATCTGAATCTCTCTAGAACTCAATTCCAAGACAATACTACATAAGTCCAAGATCTTTCATGTCGAACTCTACATATAAGTCTTGTTTCAGTTTTCTGATGAAGCTATCCTTGCTTCTTGTCACAATCAGATGATCCACGTATAAAAGTGCAATAGTAATGTCTTCCCCTTGAACTTTGTAGTAGAGAGTATGATCTGCATTGGACTTCATGTATCCCAGATCAGCAAAATACTTGTCCATTCTACTGTACCAACTTCTGGGTGCTTGCTTTAAGCTGTAGAGGCTTTTCTTGAGATGGCAAACCTTATTCTCCTTTTCTAGTTCAACATAACCTGCTGGTTGTTGCATGTAGACTCCCTCATGTAGATAACCATTGAGAAATGCATTCTTAACATCAAGCTGAGACACATTCCATTTGTTAAGTGTTGCTAGTGATATCAAGAACTGTGTGGAATCCATCTTTGCTACTGGAGCATAAGTCTCATCATAGTCTTGACCATATTATTGTGCAAATCCTTTTGCAACTAATCTAGCTTTGTATCTCTAAATACTTCCATCTGGATTTCCCTAGTAAACCATCTGAGCTGCTGTGGCTCTGCTTGGGGTGTTGCTGGCAATTCTTGCTCTTCTTCATCAACATGTTCTGTAGATGACTGTGAAGTTGATGCTTCTATCTCCTATGTAGGTGAGGTTTTCCATACTAATTCCTCATCAAAGATTACATCTCTGGAGATAATGACTATGCGGTTGATGGGATCATACAATTTGTATGCTTTGCTTTCTTCACTGTAGCCAACCATGATGCATTTGCGTGACTTTGCATCCAATTTCTTGTGATGATCATCATGTATGTGGGCATATGCTATGCAACCAAAATATGCGGAGATGCCCAATGTGTGGCTTGTGTCTAGTGAATGCTTCATAAGGAGTCATACCCTGTATCAGTTCGGTAGGAAGCCGACTAAGCAAGTAGTTTGCTGTAGCTATTGCTTCTACCCAATACTAATTCGGAAGATGCTTTTCACTAAGCATTGCTCTAGCACTATCTGCTAAAGTCCCATTCTTCCTTTCAGCTCTTGCATTCTGCTGAGGAGTATCTGCACATGTGAATTGTCTTCGTATGCCGTGATTTCTACAAAAGTTCATGAATGTTGAAGACATGTATTCACCTCCTCTGTCTGATCTCATGACCTTGATCTTTCTGCCTGTTTGGTTTTCTACCATGGCTTTGAATTCTTGAAATCTAGAAAACACTTCAGATTTCTCTTTCAGAAAGTAGACCCAACAATATCTGCTATAGTTGTCGATGAAAGTCAAGTAGTAGAGTGAACCATTAATGCCGCAGGTCTGGGCATATAACCCCATACATCTACATATATCAAATCAAGAATACCTTATGCATGAGAGGTACTTCTAACAAAGTTGGTTCGCTTTTGTTTACCAAAGCAGCATGCTTCACAAACTTTTCCAAGAAACTGTAGCTTCAGAATACCAATTGCCATATTTTGATTCCTGAGATCTAACAAGTACTTGAAATTGACATGACCATATCTCTTGTGCCATTTTGCAGATAGTGGCATCTGTTGTGGTTGAGCTGACATGGCATGCTTATCTAGTACTGTAGCTAGCATTATGTATAAGTGTCCTTCCTTGACACCTTTTGCTACTAGCTGACATCTTTTGGATTTATCTTTGATAGTGCATTCATCACCGTCGAAGATGACTTTGTAATTGTGTTCCGTCATTTGACCTACTGACAAAAGGTTCTTGTTGAGCCTCGTTACATAGAGCACATCTTTCACTAATCCTTTTGTACTAGTGAAATTGTTCATAGGGATAACACCTGTCCCTTGAACTGGATTCGGTGTATTGCTCGGGGGGGGTCACTCATCATATGTAATCCTATCACGTGAGTTCAACAGAAGGATATTTTTTATTTCTAAAATATACAGAAATAAATATACATAAGGGACTATTTAAAATAGTTTTGGAAAAAATTTACAAATTTGTATAGAAAAGGGGTACATTTTATTAAATGAAAAATTTACAGATAAGGGATTTTTTTAATAGGCCTTGAATGCACGTGATATAGAGGGTTTATACATAGTGACCCCCCCGAGGTGTACTGTCTGCTAAGTAGATGACATTCTTCTGACCTTCTAATGGCTTCATTTCTGTGAACCATTCCTGATGATTTGTCATATGAGATGATGCACCGCTGTTGATGTACCAAGGATCCTGTTCAACTTGGTCGACTTGATAGCTGAAATCCTCTTTGGGATTCAAATTAGTGTCTAGGTACACTGTATCAATCTAATGCAATTCCTCGCTTGTAAGAAACATATTTCCATGTTCATTTGCAAAATGACTATGACTAGAATGTCCACCATGATGATTTCCTTTGCCTCGGGAATTCCCTCGATTACTACTAGATTGATCGCCTTGGTCGTACTGCTTCTTGTGGCAATCTCTTTCATAGTGTCCAAACTTGTGACAGTAGTTGCACTGAATGTTTGACACATTAGTAGATGCATTCCCTCATCCTTGGAATATTCCTCGATTCAAATGATTTCCTCTTTGCTGATTCAAATGTTGCTGAGGATGATGCTGATGCTGATGTTGATGTTGACTTTGATTTTGTTGTTGATGATGACTATTTTCTGATATGATCAACCTTTGCCTTTGCCTCTGCCTCTATCTGAAGCTATGAATGCTTGATCATTAGAATGACCTTTACATGCTTGAATAGCTTGAGTTTCAAGTTCTTCACCAAGTAGGATTGATTGAAGTTCTTCCAGTGTTAGAATTGCCGTTGGTGGATGGCCACATCCTCTGCTGACATCATCATCTATGCCACCTCAGTTGTCCAATCAACACTGACCTCTACAGGCACACACAATGCTTCACAGTCACTGCATGTGACCACCCCTACCACCTTAGCACAGGGCTCCATTGGCACACCTCTTACTAGGCATAGTGCCACATCATCACTGCATGTGACTCAAAATGACACATCATCATTGAGCACATTTGCACTCCTTTTGCCCCTCCACATAGATCAAGTCATATCTCTTGATCCAGGAAGAATTTGAGGGCGCTTCAAAAAGGAAAGTTGCTCGTTTTTTCATGCTCTATGTACTCGTCACATCACATGCACATTTCGGCACAAGTTACACTCACATTTGAGCCTCGTCGATAAAACTGCTTCCTTCATGCACATTTGCCTCTACATCGATGCATCTGACCCAGCACTTTAAAAGAACAAAAGAAAAGGAATTATTTTTTGTTCTTTCATTGATTGACGGTTGGTTTAGATCTACATCAGAGTAGACGAGATCGCCATAGAGGGGACGCTTTGAATTTCCCCAAGTTGCCAATCTAAGCCATGTGCAAAATTCCCGACTAGGACAATCCATACGCTCACATACGGTTTCACATCATTACATTACAACACCTATTTTATTAATTTTGGACTCTTGCACTGTCCAAATTCATTTTGTGAGATAATTTTGGATAAAACATTTCAAAAAAAGAGGCTCTTATAAAACAAAACATTGAGTCAAAAAGGAAGATTTTAAAAAATCAAATTAGAAAAAATGACGTGAGATGTTATTAAAACTAGAGTACATTAAAAATAGAGTACATCACATTGTTAAAAGAGACAAAAAGTAAGATTTTAAAAAATCAAATTAGAAAAAATGGCGTGACATGTTATGAAAACTAGAGTACATTTCAAAAAGAGCACATCACATTTGTAAAGAAGTAGATCATATTACTCAAAGCCATATGGTGTCAAAAAACACCTTAATACAGTCTCTCTTAACATCATCTTAACATCACATTTGTACAAGAAGTAGATCATATTACTCAAAGCCATATGGTATCAAAAAACACCTTAATATAGTCTCTCTTATCTAAGTCTAGAAGATCTCATCATTGCTCTCTCTTATCTTCCCAACAACACATTCTTTCATTGCCTCCACAGCTGTATCCTCAACATAATTACATGCGCAGAAGAAATTTAAGCAATCACAAATTGTTTCTTTATAATTTCTCTGAGAGGCTCTTATTGTTCTCTCAGCATCCACATCAAATCGCCCATGACGAGAGCTGCGATAACGCAGGTTACTTAAGAAGTCTAATAGATCTTGTCGTGCTTTTATCATACGTCTTAAAAGTCTTTCACTCTCTGCTATCTTGAGAGTCTCCTCCCTCTCTGTGTGCCTTTGTGCAGCAAATTCCTCTCTCTCCATTTGTGTCAAAGGAGAACCTTGTCGAATTCTGGCCTCTCTCTGTGCTCCTTGGCCAGTAATCCATTCTTTGAGATTGTTAATTCCGAACTCCACGTCTTCGACAATGCCAAGGACATCCATGGGTGGGGAGATGATAAAGAAAGGGAGATGGACTACGATGCAAGAAAGAAGAGAGTGTCTGTGGAAGGACTACGATGGAAGGATACAAGTTAATGAGAAGCACTAGGATGGATGAAAGAAGAGAGTGTTTGTGGAAGAACTAGGATAGAAGAATACTTGGTTATCAGGATGGATGAAAGAAGACTCTGAGAGTGTTTGCGGAAGGACTAGGATAGAAGAATACAAGTTACTCAAAAGGACTAGGATGTAAGAAATAAGAGAGTGTTTGTGGAAGGACTAGGATGGAAGAATACAAGTGCACTAAGGCACGATGTGTTCACTATGATAAGGATAAGGGTTGGAATAAAGTGAGAGGCACGATGTGTTCACTATGATAAGGATAAGGGTTGGAATAAAGCGAGTGGAGATTGAATGCTCTACTTTAAGTGAGTGGAGATGATAAGGATAAGGGTTGGAATAAAGTGAGAGAAGCATTGCGAATGCTCTACTTTAAGTGAGTGGAGACTGTCCAACTGAATAAAATTCTCATCACACAAGGATTTATTTCCAAATAATCACATCATCACACATTCATATCATAAAATTGTGTGCATGAAGAAATATATTACAAATATTACATCATCACATATTCATATCAAAATTCTCATCACACAAGGATTTATTTCCAAATAATCACATCATCACACATTCATATCATAAAATTGTGTGCATGAAGAAATATAGTACAAATATTACATCATCACATATTCATATCGAAATTCTCATCACACAAGGATTTATTTCCAAATAATCACATCATCACACATTCATATCATAAAATTGTGTGCATGAAGAAATATATTACAAATATTACATCATCACATATTCATATCGAAATTCTCATCACACAAGGATTTATTTCCAAATAATCACATCATCACACATTCATATCATAAAATTGTGTGCATAAAGAAATTATATAAATATCATCAGATTATGCCACTTAAGTAATAAGTCACAAATTGGTGTATAATCAACAAAAACTACAAACACAACATCATACATGCATCACAACTCTTGTGATGCTTCTAGTGGAGACTATGGCAACTCTTCTGATGCTTCCAATGGAGGCTGTGGTGCTGTAGATGTACACTCGGTCTCTACTTCTTCTGTAGTATGTAGTGCTTTCAGAGTAGACTCGGTATCCTCTTCCTTAAATGCAAAGCGGAGGCGGTGGCAACTCTTCTGATGCTTCCAGTGGAGGCTGTGGTGCTGTAGGTGTACACACTGGGTCTTCTGTAGTGTGCAGTGCTTTCATAGTAGACTCAGTCTCCTCTTCCTTAAAGGAAAGCTCTGATATTGCTTCAGTTGCACGTTGTATTCTAATGGCAGCAATTAGGCCTCGAATGATTTCAGCCCTAAACAATTATATATCCTCCTCTGAATATTTGAGCTCCAAAGAGTCTTTCGATGAGATCTGTGGCTTAAGTGAGAAAATTTCTTTGAAAATCAACATGCAGTTGTAGGCAACTCTCCATCCACAACTATGCCCATCTTCCTGCTCTACTACTAAATGCTTTTGGAAGTCTACCGAGTCTTTGTACTGTCCTGTTTCTCTGATAGCAGATACCAACTTCTCAATCGACCTGCTCATCGTGACATATTAAAAAAACTTAGTGTGTCTATCACATAAGGTACATAATATAGAAGTAAGAACAGATTAATAGAATACTTACGTTTGCACTGAGCCATGAAAGCCTGCAATCGAGTTAACAAACCAACAATAGTTGTCTTCAAGGTCCCAAACCACCAGACTCCAATGTTCCCTACACGAATAATTAAGAACCATTATTATTTAACACAATGTTGCCAGTATAAGATGAAAATAAAGGTTGCCATGATACTTACATCTCATGATATGCCATAAATAGGACTCACACGCCATGTAAATGTAAAGGCTGTAACAATTTACAAACATCAGCTATTGTCTTTCTGCTATCGCTAAGTATAGGAGAAAGGAGGGAATCCAACATATACACACGATTTTGTACGACTCTACCAAATTGTGAGATAACTATATTGCACCAACAAATAAATGAATATTAGCTTATTAGATTTAATCAAAATATTGAATTATCAAGTAGAGAAAAAGTTTGTATCAAACCTGAGAATGGCCATCATAATGTTGTTATTGACCTCATTTGAAGCTCTAGAGAGAATTGAAATCTCCTCTCCCCCAAATTCAAGATACTGAGGTCTATGTTGAATCATAACCCTAACATTAAAAGAGCTTCCCAATTCTTCCAATGAAGCCATGTTTGTAGAGTTGAGGTCTTCTATCCTCTTTGACTCTTTGATGGCATTCATTTCGCAATCAATGATTGCTCGAATGGTACATGTTATAAATGCATAGAGATGCAAATCCGTATATGTTGACAGTGTGGTGTCATTTTGTATCTCAAAAATTTGACCAAGTACCAAAAAGCAATTGTAGCCCACCCTCCATCCACAATTATAGATGTGGCTATTCTCTTGATGTGATACCTGACATGTTATATACTCTATTTGTTTTGCAAAGTCACATTGCCGCATTACTATGTCGATAGCACCTACTAACTTTCGAGCTGATCTGCACATCAAAACAATTAACAATAGTGAATATGTGCATTGCATATCAATCTACATGTCAAGAAGTGACAACAAGTGTAGTCTATACTTACTCTAACACATTGCCATGGACAGATGTCATTGAGTTGGCAAAGAAGCACTTCTTCGCAAGGATGTCCATGACTACCAGACTCCAATGTGAGCTGCATTATCAATAAAGAATAATTACTGTGTTTGATACAATTCTAGCAATGCAATGGAAAAAACAAATAGGGTTTGATGCTTACTTCTCATAATATGCTGTAAAAATAACTCGTGCATCATTCATAGGAACGTGCTTCAACCACTTGCAAACATTCTCTATGGTTTCTTCTTTGTTGCTAAGCACTTCCGAAATACGAGGATCGAGCATATATAAAACGCTTTGTATATTTTGCAGAAAATTTGCTATAACATTACTATATTCAAAAAAAAAGTATTAGCTTCTTGGGTTTAATCAAAATAAGCAAAGTATAAAGCCAAGGAAAAGGCTGCATCAAACCTGAGGATGGTTGTAATGACTTTGACATTAACCTCATTCTTAGGATTCAAGAGGATTGAAATCTCTTCTTCACCAAATTCAAAAAAATGAGGTTGTTGTCGAATTAACAACATAGCAGTGAATGAACTTCCAATCTGCTCCAATAGATTCATATTTTCATGACTCATCTTATTGAGGGAGTAGTCTACATCATATTCTTCTTCACTTGCTATGTCCTCCACATCCTCCTTCTTCCATAAAAATATAAAAAAGTTATGCGATGTACACATCCCAAATAAAGGCTCAAACAAGCAGATAAGGTTTCATACATGCTTTCATTAGAGTGAGTATCTCCTCTGCTTGGAGCAAAAATTTAAAAAGGTTTCATACATGCTTTCATTAGAGTGAGTCTCTCCTCCTCTTGGATGAAAATTTTAAAAAGTTATGAGATTTACACATCCCAAATAAAAATAATGGTTTAAATAATCATAGAAGTATAAAGATAGCATGCTTTCATTAGACAAGTTATGAGATTTACACATCCCAAATAAAAATAATGGTTTAAATAATCATAAAAGTATAAAGATAGCATGCTTTCATTAGACTCAGTCTCTTCTCCTCTTGGAAGAAAATATAAAAAAGTTATGAGATTTACACATCCCAATTAAAGGCTAGAACAAGCATACAAGTATAAAGATAAGGTTTTATACATGCTGCAATGTAGTCATATTTTTAGGTTGTTTCCCAATGGTAGTAATTAGATGCTGATGAATACTCTCAGCCCGAAATGCTAGAAGATCAGCTTCTGTATATGATTCCATTTTGATTGGTATCTCCAAATCAAAAATCTCTCTAAGAAACAACATGCAGTTGTAGGCAACTCTCCACCCACAACTGTGTCCAAATTTTTGCTCCACTGGCAGATGTCTTTTGAATTCTACTTGATCTTGTTGCTCCGTGGTTGTTCTGACAGCAGATACTAGCCGATATGCAGCACTATCCAGCATGACATATTAAATATATTAATATGTCATGATCATAAGATACAAAATAAGAAAGTATCAAAAATATTAAGAGAATAATTACCTTGGGGAGTTGGCATGATAGCCTTCTATTGAATTCACAAACCATAAATGGTTGAGTTCAAGGTCCCAGAAGATCAGACTCCAATGTGAGCTACACGACCAGAATAAAAATGATTATTGTTTTACACAAACTTGCCAAAGAAATAGTTAAAATAAAGTTAGAGTTGATACTTATGCCTCATGATAAGGCATTAAGATGACTCGCACCCCATCTAAATTCAAAGGGCTTAACCAGGTGGTACAAACATCCTCTATAGTCTTTTGAGGAGAGCTAAGAATAGAAGAAAGGAGAGCATTGAGCATGTAGACACGATGCTGCACTGTACTAGGAAGCTGAGAAATAACTACACTGCACCAAGAAATAAACAAACATTAGCTCATAGAATTGATTTGCATTTTGCACTAGGAAACTGATATATAACTGCAATGTGAATAAATAAACAAATGTTAGCTCATTAAAGTAGCAACAAATAAATAAACGTTACCTGAGAATGGCCAAGATAACATTGTCATTAACCTCTTTTAAAGGATTGGAGAGGATTGAAACCTCCTCTCTACCAAAGCTTAAATACTGAGGTTCTCGTTTCAAAACAATCCTAACTTCAAATGAGCTCTCCATTTTATCCAATGCAGCTAAATTTGATTTTTCAATCAAATTTAGAGGTGGTTGCATTGTTGAAGTAGAAGGGAGTGCCTCCGTATTGACTTCATCCATTTCTTCTCCCTCTATTGCCTATAAACAAATATGAGAGATTAGATTCATTATCTTTAAATTTAAATCTTATTTAAATAATTGTATTTAGTTGAGAAATAGAGAGTTCATACCGCTAAGTATTGTTGTAGTGGCCTTTTTTCATAACCCTGTGAGCCATAATTATCAAAGAAGGCATCATCATGTTTGTCTTCATCCACCAACCTCTCTGTGAACAGGTCATGTAAGTCCATCTTTTCATCATCATCAAGTGGGACATTATGATCTTCAAGGCAATCATCCATATCATCGGTGTCCTTGTGGTCTATCTCTTTTTCATAGCTTGTGGTTAGATCTGCTTGAAGCTGGAAATAAGCCATGAAATGCTTATTTTCAATAATGTTTGTGGAGTTTCCTTTTCTTAGGAGATCCTCAAATAAATATCCCATCTTGCACAAGGTGACCTCCCAACCTGCCGGTAGCAAATTCTCCATCATGGTAAGCAAGAGACTCCCACTTTTTGCAGGACTTCCATAGTTGTTTTTTTAATAATGTATCGACCTGGGAATATCTTGTTCTTCTAGCATCAATCTCAAATTATTTGAATTCCCTCTTATGTTCTTTTGTAAGGAGTGATGAGGGTTGGGACTCCGCATACACAAAAAGAATGATTCAAGAGTTTGAATCGCTATGCCACATTCTCTCCTGCCTCTCTTTGCTGCATAAACACCACTATAGATCTTCAAATCTGATGAATATGCTTGCTCTAGAGTAACCTACATGGCTTCTTTGTCTTTTTTATCAACAAAAATGACAATGTTGCAAATCGCCACTTTGCTAATGGTGGTATATACTATTCTATCAATGAAGTTATGGATATCATTGCTAGAAACTTCATTGATAAAGAATAGTTGTGGCTTATCCCATGCTGACTCATTCTTGAAGAAGTCATCTTCTGAGACTCCCCTAAAGTTCACAAGCTTTCCAGACTCTGCCGTAACCTCTACATTGAATTGAAAGATTTGGTGCATATCTGTCGGCGTCCTTATCTCGCTGATTAATCTTTCTACATATGCAACCACCTGTTGTGGGATCTCTTTTCTCATATAAGAGGTTACTATTTCCGACCCATCTTCATCCTTTTTAATTCACCTGTTTGCCCATAGCTTTACCTTGGGTGTTGACAAAGAAGCTATATGCTTCATCACATTATAGTCAATGTTATAATGAGTAAGTGGAATTTGTTTCTCTGACAGCAAATACTTAATGGCACTATGCACTGCATCACGCCTCACCTATACATTGATGCATTCTTCCATGCAGTGGTCTTTGTCTTTTTTTCCAAAAAACCATTCTTTCTTTAAAATTTTTTGTGCTGCCATGGATGCATACTTCAGGTAAGTACTTTACAGGCTTCCACATCATTGCCATCAACTCCTTCTTATCCATTACCTTTGACTTGCCGGAGATAAACAAAGGAGCTTCATAGGTCAGTTGTCCACGCTCACAAGCAATGCACGTTTCAAGCATCTCATTGAGCACTTCAACAGGACGAAATATGATAGAAGTGTAGTCGGCATATCTGTCCCTCACCACCTTGAGGCTTGTCATACTTTCTTCTCGCTCTTGAGTTCCCCTAGGCACAACTGCACTCAAAGAAGTATAAAAGTTTGTGAGTGTGTCGGCGTCTGCTTTTGTGACCTTTTGCTTCAAATCAAGATTTGGAGAACCAAATGTTGTCCATATAACCCTTGCCTTCTGTAAGACCTCTGATGTTGAGGATATCTTATGCTTTCCATGGACATAATGATTAAGTCTTTCGGAGTCAATCAAATACTTGATCTCATGCTTGAATATACAGATTGTTGCAGGATAATAATGGAATGAGCTTATCTTTACAAATTGTTATGGAGTGAGTCTTTTGCCCTCCTTTGCTTCCCTTGCGATCTGATGACAAGCATAAGCCCAAGGTTGACCATCAATGGGCTGGAATCTGCAATGAAGGAGGAATTCCTTCTTTACTTCCTTTAGCATATTCTCACCTTGTGACTCTTCGCCTTGTTCATGTGGAATATTTTTAAGAGTGTCTTTAAAGAATTGACTAAAGGTTTCCTCGAAATGTGTAGGCCCTGTAAATGTTATTTGATCCAGAAAACTATTTTTGGTTGGACAAAACATTATTGGGCGCAAGACCACATTGCTTGCCACAGGTTTCTTACCATCTCTCAAAGCCTCGTATATTTGCATTGCATAGGATATATCAAGGCTTCGGCTATTAGTAAAGAGAGCTGCAGCTTCCACATCTTTGGCATTCACAAACCAGGTCCTTTGACCCCAGATATATCCCACATCATCATCTGTAACTGCTTCATTAAGACGCAGATTAAGATTTTTGATTGATGTGAGTTCATCGTGATCATCTTCAGCCTCGGATTCTGAGTCTTCTTCATCTTTCTCTTTTTTTGACCGTTTTTCATCCACATTATCTTTCTCTACAGTGGGATGATGTCTTTTTTTACTGCTTGGAACCGTGGCTCTTACAGTACTAGCCTTTTGCATTTCACATTGTGGTTTGCTAGCAAGAGCTTCTAGCATAACTGCAGTGGATTGACCTTGATCTTCTTCAATTTTTGCTAATTCTCGTGCACTCAAGGCTTGTTTTTCATCATCCTTAGTTACATCCACCATTTCTGGCTCTAGAAGTTTGCGCTCATGTTCTACAGGTTTGTGACAGTGTGCCTGTTCTTCTTGTCCTGCATCGAAGTCTGAGCTTTTTGATCTCCTTCATGTGAAGATCCTTGAATATGAGGAGCATATTCTGCATCCTGAAAGTATTCAAACATTATCTTTGCATGCATCCTTTTTGCCACGACACTAGGAAATTGCTCCCAAGTATATGAAAGAGTCTCCAATGCCCTTTGCAGCTCTGGAAACTTTGATGGTTGAGGAGGAGGCATCACAAAGGTCTTTGCGTCTCTCCTTGACACAATAAAATGCATACCGCCAACTTCAGGATCTGAACTCTTTGTTAAAATATCCACAAAGGTGTCTTTTCGCTGTATTATTATGCCTACTACAAGGCTTGAAGTCATATCTTTTTTGAAGAAAGTAGCATCCCATGGATCTTCAACACCATTGAACTCCCTTTTGACATAAGTAGAAAGAGTCTCTTTTCCTTTTGATGAAGAAACCAAGATCTTCTGCCCATGTGATATCGAGTCCACCTACCAAAGCCATTGGGGCTATATTCCTTTCCTTTGAATTCAGAGTGACATCAGAAACCCATTCTCTGATCTCAGAGTCATTTAGGATAGCCATCACATTAGCTGATTGCTCCATAATCCTACAAGAAAAGATAATGAAGAATTTAGATACATACAAGTAAAGTACAATATACAACCCTTGATACAATAAATGTGGGAAATAGCCCAAAAGGCTTTACAAGGCTTCATATGGCAATAAATGTGGGAAATAGCCTAAAAGGCTTTACAAGGCTTAAATATTTGTACAAATGTAAAAAAATTAGCCAATAAAGCTTTACAAGTAATATAAAATGTCTTCTAGTGATAAAGCTTCAATCTTCGTGAAGATTCATGTAATCTGTCCATCCATTGATTTACCCTCTAGTTATAAAGCTTCAATCTTCGTGATGACATGTAATCTGTCCATCCATTGATATCTGTGCACTGATACCCAACTGATGCAATCTATCCACTAAAAACTATTCCACTGATATCCACTTATGCAGCCTGGCACATGATATCCACTTATGCATCCCACTGATACTCGTTTAATTAGTGAATGGTCGGGATGGTCGGGTTTATTACAAGGCGCTTCATATGACAATAAATGTAAAAAATAGAATAGAAGGCTTTACAAGGGTTTTTATGACAATAAAGGAGCTTAAATATTTATACAAATGCAATAAAAATAACCAATAATCATCAAGCTCCAATATGTCCCATGACATGTAATCTGTCCACTAATATCTGCTCATGCAATCTGCCCACTGATAAACTTCTTGGTAAATGGTAAAAGGTCTTATTTAATAGCATGTTATGAGTGTTAAACCGCATGTGAGCGAAGGGACTGACAACGATTAGGAACTAGTTAGAAAAATTTGAGCATGGCTTCAATTGGCAACTTGGAGAATTGACTCTCCTCTAAGGCAATCTAATCTATGCTAAACTATGCTAAACCAACCATCGAAGCGAAGAAAAGCAATAAATAATTTCTTTTTCTGTGTTCATTTTAATGTGCTGGGGTTTAAGAGGCTTAAATATGCAAAAGAAGGGGTTGTGATGTAGAGGCTAAACCTGCATGTGATATAAATGAAGAACAAGTATCTAAAGAAAAGTTGACATTTTTCAATTTAAAAGATGAATATATATAAAAATATTATCTCACCTTCAAAACAAACCATAAATTCACTCTTTTATAATTTTTTAAAAGTATAATATCAAAAATGTAAATATATAAAACTCTCTTTACTTTCTCTCTCTCTCTCTCTCTCTCTCTCTCGACTCCTAAATCTCTTTGTAGCCATAGTCAAGACACCTCATTCTCTCTCTTAATCTCTCTCTCTCTCTCTCTGACAACTCTTAAGTATTTTTCTCTCTATCCTCATCCCACTTATTCTCTCTCTCCCTCTCCCTCCCTCTAGCACAGAAGTTTCATTCCTCTCTCTCTCTCTCCCTCTCTCTCCCTCTCTCTCTTTCTCTCTCTCTCTCTCTCTCTCTCTCTCTCTCTCTCTCTCTCCCTAAGTCTCCCTCTTCTCTTCTCTCTCTCTCTCTCTCTTTTCCTCTCTCCTCTCGCCACGTTTCATTCTGATAAACATCTCTCTCTCTCTCTCTCTCTCTCTCTCCCTCTCTCTCTCTCCCTCTCTCTCTTTCCCTCTCTCTCTCTTTCTCTCTCTCCCTCTCTCTCTTTCTCTCTCTCTCCCTCTCTCTCCCTACTCTCTCCCTCCCTCAAGCAGCCACGGCCCCCAAGAGACCTGCTTCTCTCTCTTAATCTCTCTCCCCCTCTCTCCTCTCTCTTTCTTTCCCTCCCTACTCTTCTCTCTCATTTAAGGAGCCCCTCTTCTCTCTCTAAATCTCTCTCTCTCTCTCTCTCTCCCTCTCTCCCTCTCTCTTGGCACAGTTGCCAAGAGTCCCTCCTCTCTCTTAATTTCTCTCTTTCTCTCTCTCCTCTCTCTTCTCTCTTTCTCTCCCTCCCTATTCTCTCATTTCTCAAATTTACAAACTCAACTATAAATAAAAAACTAATTAAAATAGAACTCAAAAACTCAAATAAGAAACTAATTTAATCCCTCTCTCTCTTTCTCTCTCTCTCCCTCTCTCTCTTTCCCTCTCTCTCTCTTTCTCTCTCTCCCTCTCGCTCTCTTTCCCTCTCTCTCCCTCCCTCAAAGGAGCCACGGCCCCCAAAAGACTCTCTTCTCTCTCTTAATCTCTCTCCCCCTCTCTCCTCTCTCTTTCTTTCCCTCCCTACTCTTCTCTCTCATTTAAGGAGCCCCTCTTCTCTCTGTGAATCTCTCTCTCTCTCTCCCTCTCTCCCTCTCCTCTCTCACTTAAGGAGCCCCTCTTCTCTCTCTTAATTTCTCTCTTTCCCTCCCTCCCTATTCTCTCATTTCTCAAATTTACAAACTCAAATATAAATAAAAAACTAATTAAAATAGAACTCAAAAACTCAAATAAGAAACTAATTTAAAAAGAATTGTAATGCTTCTAGAAGACCACCCTCCTCAAAAACTTTAAGAATAAACTAATTGAAAAAGAATTATAAGTAAAGAAAAAGAATTACAATACAAATTTTAAGAAATAGAACTCAAAAACTTTAACAAGAAACTAATTGAAAAGATTTGTAAGTAAAGAAAAATAATTACAAGACGAATAAAAAAGAATGCAAGTACCTGGAAAAAGTGAAAAAAGTAAGGCTCCGCTTATCCTTTCTCTTCCGCTCTTGGTTGCTTCAATGAAATGAGGAGAGAGTTAAAACTAGCCCACTCCTCCTACGCATAAATTTGAATTTTCAAAAAAGAGAGGGAAATTTGAATTCATTATAAATTTGAATTCAAATTTGTGTTCAACATTCTTCTTATACTTTCTTCTAACATTCTTCTTATACTTTCTTCTCATACGTTCCTTTTGAATTCAAATTTGTGTTCAACATTCTTCTTGATACTTTCTTCAACATTCTTCTCAATTCTCTAAGTCCTTTTTCATTCTTCTCGTAAGTCCTTTTCATTCTTCTCGTAAGTCAAATCTTATTTGTCGCTCTTGCTCGTGATAGTAAGTCAAATCCTCTTCTCCCCTCTCTCTCCTTCTGCTCCCTCCTCTCCTCTCCCTCTCTCTCTCCTCTCTCTCCTTCCTCTCCCCTCCCTCCCTCCCTCCATCCATCCCTCGACCCGGCCCTCCCCCTCGACCCCCGCCCTCCCCTCCCCTCCCCTCCCTCCCTCCGCCAAAATCCCCCTGTCGACCCCTCCCCTCCCACTCCCCTTTCCCCTCTCCCGTCGCCTAACCCCTTCCTCCCCTACCCCTTTTTTCCCCCTACCCCCTTTCAACCCTCCCCCCTTTTCCCCACCCCCCCTTCCCCGGGCTGGCGGCCGCAGCCGCTAGCCGCCCCTCCTCTCAATCCCTCCCACCCCTTGCCCCCCTCTCAACCCTCCCCCCCCTCCTTCGTGACCCCCCCGAGCCCTCCCCCCCTTTCCCTTCGCGCTAGCGGCCGCGGCCGCCAGCCCCCTCCCCTCCTCTCAACCCATCCCACCCCCTTGCCCCCCTCTCAACCCTCCCCCCCCTCCTTCGCAACCCCCTCGAGCCCTCCCCCCCTTTCCCACCCCCCCTTCCCTCGGGCTGGCGGCCGCAGCCGCCAGCCCCCTCCCCTCCTCTCAACCCCCCCACCCCTCCCACCCCCTTCACCCCTCCCACCCCCTCCCCGGGCTAGCGGCCGTGGCCGCCAGCCCCCTCCCCCTCTCAGCGCTCCCCCCCCTCTTCCCCACCCCCCCTTCACGACCCCCTAGCCCCACAGCCCTCCCCCCCTTCTTCCCCACACCCCCCTTCCCCCGGGCTGGCGGCCGCGGCTGCCAGCCCCCCCTCCTCTCAACCCGTCCCACCCCCTTCTCGCCCTCTCAGCCCTCCCCCCCCCTCTCAGCCCTCTCCCTCCCCTTCGCAACCCCCCCAGCCCTCCCCCCCTTTCCCACCCCCCTTTCCCCAGGCTGGCGGCCGCGGTCGCCAGCCCCCCCCTCCTCTCAACCCCTCCCACCCAACCCACTCCCCGGGCTGGTGGCCGTGGCCGCCAGCCCCCCCTCTTCACCCTCCCCCCCTTCGCGACCCCCCAGCCCTCCCCCCCCTCTTCCCCACACCCCCCTTCCCTCGGGCTGGTGGCCGCGGCCGCCAGCCCCCCCCCTCCTCTCAACCCCTCCCACCCCCTTCACCCCCACCCAACCCCCTCCCCGCCCCCCGAGCTGGCGGCCGCAGCCGCCAGCCCCCCCTCCTCTCAACCGCTCCCACCCCCTTCCCCCCCTCTCAGCCCTCCGCCCCCCCTTCGCGAACCCCCCAGCCCTCCCCCCGCTTTCCCACCCCCCCTTCCCTCGGGTTGGCGGCCGCGGCTGCCTGCCCCCCCCTCTCAACCCCTCCCACCCCCCCCCCACCCTCTCAGCCCCTCCCACCCCCTTCACCCCTCCCACCCAACCCCCTCCCCACCACCGAGCCCCCCCCCCCCTCTCAGCCCCTCCTACCTCCTTCCGCCCCACCCACCCCCCTCCCCGCCCCCGAGCTGGCGGCCGCGGCCACCAGCCGCCCCTCCTACCCCCTTCACCCCTCCCACCTAACCCCCTCCCCGCCCCCGAGCTGGCGGCCACAGCCGCCAGCCCCCCCTCCCACCCCCTTCCCTCCCACCCACCTCCCTCCCCACCCCCAAGTTGGCGGCCACGGCCGCCAGCCCCCCCTCCCACCCCCTTCCCTCCCACCCACCCCCCTCCCTGCCCCTGGCGGCTGCTGCCACCAACCGCCCCCCCTCTCAGCCCTCGATCCCCTTCCCCCCCACCCACCCCTCTCCCCGCCCCGCCAGCGCCGCCAGCCCCCTTCCTCCCCTCCAAGCCGCCAGCCCCCCCTTCCCCCTCCCCCCTTCCTCCCTCCATGGGAGACATAGTCCCTCCCTTCCCCCCCCCCTCTCTCCTCCTTTCCTTCCTCTACTCAGCCCCACCCTCTGCCTCCCTTCCTCCTCCCTTCCCTCCAGTCCCTCCATCCTCTTCTTCTCCTCCCCTGAACCTTTCTCTCTCTAGTTCCTCTCTCTTCAAATTTTAAAAAAGAAACTAGAAAAATTAATCAAAAAAATTTGCAAGTACCTGGAAAAAGTTTGTAAGTTTGCTCTTTCTTGCTTTCTTGCTCTTCCTTCCTTGCTCTCTTGATCGTCCTTGCTTTCTTGCTTTCTTGCTTCAGTGAATGAAATGAGGGGAGAATGAATGAAGAAGGAAGACTATATATAAGAAAAATTAGGTTTTCCTCCTCCTTTCCTATTGGCTTTCCATTCCTCCCCTCTCTCCTATTGGCTTTTCATTTATCCCCTCTCCCATTGGCTCCCATTACTCCCCCTCTCCTATTGGACCCCCATCCCTCATCCATTAGCCCTCCCCTCATCCATCCATTTCTTCTTCCTCCCCATTGCCACCACTTTCATCCCACATTTCCAACACATCCCATACTCCTCCCATTTCCCAAAATCCCATATTTCCCCATCTCACCCTCCTCTTTTTCATCCCCTATTAACTCCCTCACTCATTTCACTCCCTTATTATCCTACTCCCCTATTACCTTCCCCTCTCCCATTCCATTCTTCCCTCCCCACTCTCACTTCCTCTTCCCATTACTCACTTGCCATTTGAAAACTATTAATATATTATTATACTATTTTTTATACTTATTATCATACACTGTTATTACTTCCCTATCCTATTCCACTCCTCCCTCCTCATTCCCACTTCCACTTCCCATTACTCACTTGCTATACACATTTGCAAACTATTAATATATTATTATATGATTTTTTATACTATTTGTAAACTTACATATGGGCAAAATCACAGGTGTCAAAGCGATCCTATTGTCGTCATACAACAACTGTGCTTTTATTCAAGGGCATATATCCTCATCAACAAGCTTATTTACTCAAGGTATGAAGTGCATAATTTGTGCACTAGGTGTTTACTTTGGGTCAAAATTGTTTGCCACACACACACACATATACACATACCGAGAATTTTCTAATATTATCGCATCTACATTTCTCCGATGGGCACAAAACTTTGTACACGCCTCAACCTAGGTCTTATTGACTTGCATACAAAGTGATGCACCCATCTCATAAGTACTTGTTCGAATAACACACCTCCAAATGTATTTTATGACGATTGTGCATAACACTAGCAACAAAATGGTGTATCATGTGAGACTGACTATGCAAAGCATATCCAATGGACACAAGACTTTACATGTTCCTCAACCTAGGCAGTATTGACTTGTGTGCAAAGTAGCATCCCCATCCGATAAGTACTTGTTTGAAAAATACACCTATGATCGTGTTTTTTGACGATTGTGCATGACACTAAGGCAACAACAGTGTTTTATGATTGATCGACAATGCAAAGCATATCCGATGCGCACACCTATGGCCATGTTTTTATATGGTTGTGCATGACACTAAGGCAGAAACGGTGTGTTATGCTTGATCGACAATGCAAAGCATATCCGATGAACACTATACTTTGCACACACCTTCAACTAGGTGGAATTGACTTACATGCAAAGTGGCATGCCCATCGCATAAGTGCTTGATCAAATAACACACCTAGCAACGTGTTTTTTTACGGATGTGCATGGCACTAAGGCAAAAATGGTATTTAATGCTTGATCAACCATGCAAAGCATATCCGATGGGCACGATACTTTGCACACACCTTCAACTAGGTGGAATTGACTTACGTGCAAAGTGGCATTCCCATCTCATAAGTGCTTGATCGGATAACACACCTAGCAGCGTGTTTTTTTAC
Source organism: Dipteris shenzhenensis (assembly GCF_047967505.1). NCBI lineage: Eukaryota > Viridiplantae > Streptophyta > Polypodiopsida > Gleicheniales > Dipteridaceae > Dipteris > Dipteris shenzhenensis. The sequence goes on along the minus strand of NC_141601.1, from coordinate 11,121,433 downwards.
GGATGTGCATGGCACTAAGGCAAAAATGGTATTTAATGCTCGATCGACCATGCGAAGCATATCTGATGGGCATAATACTTTTCCCATACCTCAACCTAGGTGGTATTAAAATGTTTCCAAAGAGGCACACCCATCCGATAAGTACTTGGTCAGATAACATACCTAAGGGCGTGTTTTTTTGCGGATGTGCATACCACTAGGGAAAAAACGGTGTATAATGCGTGATCGACCATGCAAATCATATCCGATGGTGAAAATACCTTGCACACACCTCAACCTAGTTGAAACGGACTTGCGTGCAAACTGGAGCCCCCATCCGATAAGTACTATTTTGAATAACACCTCTAGGACTGCGTTTTTTGACGAATGTGCACGACACTAAGACAAAAACGGTGTTTTATGCTTGATCGACAATGCAAAGCATATCCGATGGGCACAATACTTTGCACACACCTTCAACTAGGTAGAATCAACTTACATGCAAAGTGGCATGCCCATCCCATAAGCGCTTGATCTGATAACATACCTAGCAGCGTCTTTTTTTATGGATGTGCATGACACTAGAGCAAAAATAGTATTTAATGCTCGATCGACCATGCAAAGGATATCCGATGGGCATAAAACTTCTCGTAAGCCTCAATCTAGGTGGTATTGAAATGTTCTCAATGAGGCACACCCATCCAATAAGTACTTGGTCAGATAACACACCTAATGGCGTGTTTTTTTGCGGATGTGCATATCATTAGGGAAAAAATGGTGTATAATGCGTGATCGACCATGCAAATCATATCCGATGGTGACAATACTTTGCACGCACCTCAATGTAGTTAAAACTGACTTGCATGCAAAGTGTAGCCCCCATCTGATAAGTACTTATTTGAATAACACACCTATGGCCGTGTTTTAATATGGTTGTGCATGACACTAAGGCAGAAACGGTGTCTTATGCTTGATCGACAATGCAAAGCATATCCGATGGGCACGATAGTTTGCACACACCTTCAACTAGGTGGAATTCACTTACATGCAAAGTGTCACGCCCATCGCATAAGTGCTTGATCAGATAACACACCTAGCAGCGTGTTTTTTTACGGATGTGCATGGCACTAAGGCAAAAATGGTATTTAATGCTCGATCGACCATGCAAAGCATATCTGATGGGCACGATACTTTGCACACACCTTTAACTAGGTGGAGTTGACTTACATGCAAAGTGGCACGCCCGTCCCATAAGTGCTTGATTGGATAACATACATAGCAGCGTGTTTTTTGACGGATGTGCATGACACTAAAGCAAAAATAGTATTTAATGCTCGATCGACCATGCAAAGCATATCCGATGGGCAAAATACTTCACACACACCTTCAACTGGGTAGAATTGACTTACATGCAAAGTGGCACGCCCATCGCATAAGTGCTTGATCAGATAACACACGTAACAGTGTGTTTTTTTACGGATGTGCATGGCACTAAGGCAAAAATGGTATTTAATGCTCGATCGACCATGCAAAGCATATCCGATGGGCATGATACTTTGCACACACCTTCAACTAGGTGGAATAGACTTACATGCAAAGTTGCACGCCCATCCCATAAGTGCTTGATCGGATAACATACCTAGCAGCGTGTTTTTTGACGGATGTGCATGACACTAGAGTAAAAATAGTATTTAATGCTCGATCGACCATACAAATGATATCCGATGGGCATAAAACATTTTGTACGCCTCAACCTAGGTGGTATTAAAATGTTCTCAATGAGGCACACCAATCCGATAAGTACTTGGTCAGATAACACACCTAATGGCGTGTTTTTTTGCGGATGTGCATACCACTAGGGAAAAAACGGTGTATAATGCGTGATCGACCATGCAAATCATATCCGATGGTGACAATACTTTGCACACACCTCAACCTAGTTGAAACGGACTTGTATGCAAACTCGAGCCCCCATCTGATAAGTACTAGTTTGAATAACACAGCTAGGACCGTGTTTTTTCATGGTTGTGCATGACACCAAGGCAAATACGGTGTTTTATGCTTGATTGACAATGCAAAGCATATCCGATGGGCACAATACTTTGCACACACCTTCAACTAGGTGGAATCAACTTACATGCAAAGTGGCATGCCCATCCCATAAGTGCTTGATCGGACAACATACCTAGCAGCGTGTTTTTTGACGGATGTGCATGACACGAGTAAAAATAGTATTTAATGCTCGATCGACCACGCAAATGATATCCGATGGGCACAAAACTTTTTGTACACCTCAACCTAGGTGGTATTGAAATTTTCTCAATGAGGCACACCCATCCGATAAGTACTTGGTCAGATAACACACCTAATGGCGTGTCTTTTTGCGGATGTGTATATCATTAGGAAAAAAATGGTGTATAATGTGTGATCGACCATGCGAATCATATCCGCCGATGGTGACAATACTTTGCACATACCTCAACGTAGTTAAAATGGACTTGCGTACAAAGTGTAGCCCCCATCTGATAAGTACTTATTTGAATAACACACCTATGGCCGTGTTTTTATATGGTTGTGCATGACACTAAGGCAAAAACGGTGTGTTATGCTTGATCGACAATGCAAATCATATCCGATGGGCACCATACTTTGCACACACCTTCAACTAGGTGGAATTTACTTACATGCAAAGTGGCATGCCCATCGCATAAGTGCTTGATCAGATAACACACCTAGCAGCGTGTTTTTTTACGGATGTGCATGGCACTAAGGCAAAAATGGTATTTAATGCTCGATCGACCATGTAAAGCATATCCGATGGGCACGATACTTTGCACACACCTTCAAATAGGTGGAATTGACTTACATGCAAAGTGGCATTCCCATCGCATAAGTGCTTGATCGGATAACACACCTAGCAGCGTGTTTTTTTACGAATGTGCATGACACTAAGGCAAAAATGGTATTTAATGCTCGATCGACCATGCAAAGTATATCCGATGGGCATAATACTTTTCCTATACCTCAACCTAGGTGGTATTAAAAAGTTTTGAAAGAGGCACACCCATCCAATAAGTACTTGGTCAAATAACATACCTAAGGGCGTGTTTTTTTGCGGATGTGCATACCACTAGGGAAAAAACGGTGTATAATGTGTGATCCACCATGCAAATAATATCCGATGGTGACAATACTATGCACACACCTCAACCTAGTTGAAGCAGTCTTGCGTGCAAATTGGAGCCCCCATCCAATAAGTACTAGTTTGAATGACACATCTAGGACTGCGTTTTTTGACGAATGTGCATGACACTAAGACAAAAACGGTGTTTTATGCTTGATCGACAATGCAAAGCATATCCGATGGGCACAATACTTTGCACACACCTTCAACTAGGTGTAATCGACTTACATGCAAAGTGGCACACCCATCCCATAAGTGCTTGATCGGATAACATACCTAGCAGCGTCTTTTTTGACGGATGTGCATGACACTAGAGCTAAAATAGTATTTAATGCTCGATCGACCATGCAAAGGATATCCGATGGGCACAAAACTTTTCGTACGCCTCAACCTAGGTGGTATTGAAATGTTCTCAATGAGGCACACCCATCCGATAAGTACTTGGTCAGATAACACACCTAATGGCATGTTTTTTTGCAGATGTGCATATCATTAGGGAAAAAATGGTGTATAATGCGTGATCGACCATGCAAATCATATCCGATGGTGACAATACTTTGCACGCACCTCAACGTAGTTAAAAGACACTTGCGTGGAAAGTGGAGCCCCCATCTGATAAGTACTTATTTGAATAACACACCTATGGCCGTGTTTTTATATGGTTGTGAATGACACTAAGGCAGAAACGGTGTGTTATGCTTGATCGACAATGCAAAGCATATCCGATGGGCACGATACTTTGCATACAACTTCAACTAGGTGGAATTTCCTTACATGCAAAGTGGCACACCCATCGCATAAGTGCTTGATCAGATAACACACCTAGCAGCGTGTTTTTTTACGGATGTGCATGACACTAAGGCAAAAATGGCATTTAATGCTCGATCGACCATGCAAAGCATATCCGATGGGCACAATACTTTGCACACACCTTTAAATAGGTGGAATTGACTTACATGCAAACTGGCACGCCCATCCCATAAGTGCTTGATTGGATAACATACCTAGTAGCGTGTTTTTTGACGGATGTGCATGACACCAGAGCAAAAATAGTATTTAATGCTCGATCGACCATGCAAAGCATATCCGATGGGCACAATACTTTGCACACACCTTCAACTGGGTGGAATTTACTTACATGCAAAGTGGCATGCCCATCGCATAAGTGCTTGATCAGATAACACACGTAGCAGTGTGTTTTTTTACGGATGTGCATGGCACTAAGGCAAAAATGGTATTTAATGCTCGATCAACGATGCAAAGCATATCCGATGGGCACGATACTTTGCACACACCTTCAACTAGGTGGAATTAACTTACATGCAAAGTGGCATTCCCATCGCATAAGTGCTTGATCGGATAACACACCTAGCAGCGTGTTTTTTTACAGATGTGCATGGCACTAAGGCAAAAATGGTATTTAATGCTCGATCGACCATGCAAAGCATATCCGATGGGCATAATACTTCTCCTATACCTCAACCTAGATGGTATTAAAATGTTTTCAAAGAGGCACAGCCATCCCATAAGTACTTGGTCAGATAACATACCTAAGGGCGTGTGTTTTTGCGGATGTGCATACCACTAGGGAAAAACGGTGTATAATACGTGATCGACCATGCAAATCATATCCGATGGTGACAATACTTTGCACACACCTCAACCTAGTTGAAACGGACTTGCGTGCAAACTGGAGCCCCCACCCGATAAGTACTAGTTTGAATAACACACCTAGGACCGTGTTTTTTCATGGTTGTGCATGACACCAAGGCAAAAACGGCTTTTTATGCTTGATCGACAATGCAAAGCATATCCGATGGGCACAATACTTTGCACACACCTTTAACTAGGTGGAATCAACTTACATGCAAAGTGGCACACCCATCCCATAAGTGCTTGATCGGATAACATACCTAGCAGCGTGTTTTCTGACGGATGTGCATGACACTAGAGCAAAAATAGTATTTAATGCTCGATCGACCCTGCAAATGATATCCGATGGGCACAAAACTTTTCTTATGCCTCAACCTAGGTAGTATTGAAATGTTCTCAATGAGGCACACATCCGATAAGTACTTGGTCAGATAACACACCTAATGGCGTGTTTTTTTGCGGGGATGTGCATATCATTAGGGAAAAAATGGTATATAATCCGTGATCGACCATGCAAATCATATCCGATGGTGACAATACTTTCCACGCACCTCAACATAGTTGAAACAGACTTGGGTTCAAAGTGGAGCCCCCATATGATAAGTACTTATTTGAATAACACACCTATGGCCGTGTTTTTATATGGTTGTGCATGACACTAAGGCAAAAACGGTGTGTTATGCTTGATCGACAATGCAAAGCATATCCGATGCACGCAATACTTTGCACACACCTTCAAATAGGTGGAATTGACTTACATGCAAAGTGGCATGCCCATCACATAGCTTCTTGATCAGATAACACACCTAGCAGCGTGTTTTTTTACGGATGTGCATGGCACTAAGGCAAAAATGGTATTTAATGCTCGATCGACCATGCAAAGCATATCCGATGGGCACAATACTTTGCACACACCTTTAAATAGGTGGAATTGACTTACATGCAAACTGGCACGCCCATCCCATAAGTGCTTGATTGGATAACATACCTAGTAGCGTGTTTTTTGACGGATGTGCATGACACCAGAGCAAAAATAGTATTTAATGCTCGATCGACCATGCAAAGCATATCCGATGGGCACAATACTTTGCACACACCTTCAACTGGGTGGAATTGACTTACATGCAAAGTGGCACGCCCATCGCATAAGTGCTTGATCAGATAACACACGTAGCAGTGTGTTTTTTTACGGATGTGCATGGCACTAAGGCAAAAATGGTATTTAATGCTCGATCGACCATGCAAAGCATATTCGATGGGCACGATACTTTGCACACACCTTCAACTAGGTGGAATTGACTTACATGCAAAGTGGCATTCCCATCGCATAAGTGCTTGATCGGATAACACACCTAGCAGCGTGTTGTTTTACGGATGTGCATGGCACTAAGGAAAAAATGGTATTTAATGCTCGATCGACCATGCAAAGCATATCCGATGGGCATAATACTTTTCCTATACCTCAACCTAGGTGGTATTAAAATGTTGTCAAAGAGGCACACCCATCCGATAAGTACTTGGTCAGATAACATACCTAAGGGCGTGTGTTTTTGTGGATGTGCATACCACTAGGGAAAAAACGGTGTATAATGCATGATCGACCATGCAAATCATATCCGATGGTGACAATACTTTGCACACACCTAGTTGAAATGGACTTGCATGCAAACTGGAGCCCCCATCCGATAAGTACTAGTTTGAATAACACACCTAGGACCGTGTTTTTTCATGGTTGTGCATGACACCAAGGCAAAAACAGTGTTTTATGCTTGATCGACTATGCAAAGCATATCCGATGGGCACAATACTTTGCAAACACCTTTAACTAGGTGGAATCGACTTATATGCAAAGTGGCACGCCCATCCCATAAGTGCTTGATTGGATAACAGACCTAGCAGTGTGTCTTTTGACGGATGTGCATGACACTAGAACAAAAATAGTATTTAATGCTCGATCGAACATGCAAAGCATATCTGATGGGCATAAAAATTTTCGTACACCTCAACCTAGGTGGTATTGAAATGTTTGCAATGAGGCACACCCATCCGATACGTACTTGGTCAGATAACACACCTAGCAGTGTGTTTTTTTACGGATGTGCATGGCACTAAGGCAAAAATGGTATTTAATGCTCGATCGACCATGCAAAGCATATCCGATGGGCACAATACTTTGCACACACCTTCAACTAGGTGGAATAGACTTACATGCAAAGCGGCATGCCCATCCCATAAGTGCTTGATCGGATAACATACCTAGCAGCGTGTTTTTTGACGGATGTGCATGACACTAGAGCAAAAATAGTATTTAATGCTCGATCGACCATGCAAATGATATCCGATGGGCACAAAACTTTTCGTACGCCTCAATCTAGGTGGTATTGAAAGGTTCTCAATGAGGCACACCCATCCGATACGTACTTGGTCAGATAACACACCTAAGGGCGTGTTTTTTTGCGGATGTGCATATCATTAGGGAAAAAATGGTGTATAATGCGTGATCGACCATGCAAATCATATCCGATGGTGCAATACTTTGCATGCACCTCAACGTAGTTGAAATGGACATGCGTGCAAAGTGGAGCCCCTATTTGATAAGTACTTATTTGAATAACACACCTATGGCCGTGTTTTTATATGGTTGTGCATGACACTAAGGCAAAAACGGTGTGTTATGCTTGATTGACAATGCAAACCATATCCGATGGGCATGATACTTTGCACACACCTTCAACTAGGGGGAATTGACTTACATGCAAAGTGGCACGCCCATCGCATAAGTGCTTGATCGGATAACACACCTAGCAGCGTGTTAAACTTGCGTGCAAAGTGGAGCCCCCATCTGATAAGTACTTAATTGAATAACACACCTATGGCCGTGTTTTTATATGGTTGTGCATGACACTAAGGCACAAACGGTGTGTTATGCTTGATCGACAATGCAAAGCATATCCGATGGGCACTATACTTTGCACACACCTTCAACTAGGTGGAATTCACATACATGCAAAGTGGCATGCCCATCGCATAAGTGCTTGATCAGATAACACACCTAGCAACATGTTTTTTTACCGATGTGCATGGCACTAAGGTAAAAATGGAATTTAATGCTCGATCGACCATGCAAAGCATATCCGATGGGCATAATACTTTGCACACACCTTCAACTAGGGGGAATTGACTTACATGCAAAGTGGCATTCCCATCGCATAAGTGCTTGATCGGATAACACACCTAGCAGCGTGTTTTTTTACGGATGTGCATGGCACTAAGGCAAAAATAATATTTAATGCTCGATTGACCATGCAATGCATATTCGATGGGCATAATACTTTTCCTATACCTCAACCTAGGTGGTATTAAAATGTTGTCATAGAAGCACACCCATCCGATAAGTACTTGGTCAGATAACATACCTAAGGGCGTGTTTTTTTGCGGATGTGCATACCACTAGGGAAAAAATAGTATTTAATGCTCGATCGACCATGCAAAGGATATCCGATGGGCACAAAACTAGGTGGTATTGAAATGTTCTCAATGAGGGACACCCATCCGATAAGTACTTGGTCAGATAACACACCTAATGGCATGTTTTTTTGCGGATGTGCATATCATTAGGGAAAAAATCGTGTATAATGCATGATCGACCATGCAAATCATATCCGATGGTGACAATACTTTGCACACACCTCAACCTAGTTGAAACGGACTTGCGTGCAAACTGGAGCCCCCATCCAATAAGTACTAGTTTGAATAACACACCTGGAACCGTGTTTTTTCATGGTTGTGCATGACACTAAGGCAAAAACGGTGTTTTATGCTTGATCGACAATGCAAAGCATATCCGCCGATGGGCACAGTACTTTGCGCACACCTTCAACCAGGTGGAATTGACTTACATGCAAAGTGGCATTCCCATCGCATAGGTACTTGATCGGATAACACACCTAGCAGTGTGTTTTTTTTACGGATGTGCATGACACGAGCAAAAATAGTATTTAATGCTCGATCGACCATGCAAAGAATATCCGATGGGCACAAAACTTTTTGTACACCTCAACCTAGGTGGTATTGAAATGTTCTCAAAGAGGCACACCCATCCGATAAGTACTTGGTCAGATAACACACCTAAGGGCATGTTTTTTTGCGGATGTGCATATCACTAGGGAAAAAATTGTGTATAATGTGTGATCGACCATGCAAAGGATGGTGACAATACTTTGCATGCATCTCAACCTAGTTGAAACGAACTTGCGTGAAAAGTGGATCCCCCATCCAATAAGTACTTGTTTGATTAACACACTTAGGACCGTGTTTTTTCATGGTTGTGCATGACATTAAGGCAAAAACGGTGTTTTATGCTTGATCGACAATGCAAAGCATATCCGATGGGCACAATACTTTGCACACACCCTCAACTAGGTGGAATTGACTTACATGCAAAGTGGCACACGCATCCCATTAGTGCTTGATTGGATAACATACCTAGTAGGCTCATGTTTTTTTACAAATGTGCATGATACTAGAGCAAAAATAGTATTTAATGCTCGATTGACCATGCAAAGGATAACTTGGCATGTCCATCTGATGAGTACTTGATCAGATAACTTCTCCCACCAATAAATTAAGTACTAATTAAAAATTATAATAAATGAGTAGATTATTAAAAAGACACTAATATTTATGTAATTGTTGCTACTGCAGCTTGCTTGCGAAGGACTCTCACAAAGGAGATGGCTATAGATTTTGTTCCAGGGATGGATGTGATTTTATGTAGCAAAAGAGAAGTAGTTGCATTTGCTACAATCCATGATAGTGATCCCAGTTCAGTTTGCCACTTTCGAAGACTTGGCGAAGATAAGGTGGCAGTTACTATATCAAAGATTCTTAGTGCACATGTTGAGCTAAAGTATAAATGTGGAGATATGGAAACACTTGGAGATGTTATGCCCTACAATACATCCAACAAATCATTTATAGCATGGGACAAAGATGAGACTTATGCAACAGACATTATCAAGAATACAAAGTGCACCACCTTGGATTTTACTATAGGGGACATTTTACAAATGAGATCATTTGCAAATAAGACTGTAGCAGAAGGTGAAGTATTGGGATTTGAATAAGTGGAGCAATGGTCATTTGCACAGATGAGGATTCTAAAAGTCACTGATGATGGTATGGTTGATTACATAACATCCTTATGTGATCCCTACTATGAGGTAGGCAAGAATATGAGATGGAACATGCAATTTTTAAACATGAGAAAGAGGCACGTGGTTTTCAATGATAAAGACAACGTATACTACAATATCAAAGGACCTAAAAAGCGTGCCCATGTGCCAGGCTCTATCACTTCAAATGTGGATGATTTCAATATACTCAATTATAGAAGTGACATCTTATCTGGAGTGGATGAGTTCATTGGTTCCGAGAAACAAAATGATTTTAGAAGCGAAGCCTTATCTGGGGTGGATGAATTCTTGCACAGTGAGAAGGGCAAAGGTTTCAATAGCGATGTCTTGTCAAGTGTGGATGAGTTCATTCATATTAACAAACCTGGTGTCATTCAAGGTTGTGGATTTGTGAAAGCCATGCAAGATGTCCCAATGAGTGATGTTCTCTCAGGAGTGGAAGAGTTTCAAGGTTCTCAATACTCTCGTAGAATATTGAATTCATTGAATGGTCCTAAGAGTATGTTAAAAACGAGGATGAGATCAAAAGAGGATTATTCAATATTTAACTTTGATTGTGATATGGATAAGGATGCAATGACCAATCATGGATGCTTGGTTACAAACAAATGTGAGGAGAAGAAGTGCATAAATACAGATAACAACGTGCACGAGGAACGAAAACGGTCATACATATGCATGAAGAGAAAGCGAATCCAGCAAGATCCACAAAAGCAACCAAAGAGGAAGAGAGTAATGAAGGAGGAGAACATGTTAAATGCATTGGGATATCTATGTTGCAAGCGAAGATGTATGCGCTTCATTGATCTTACAGACATCAGGGAATGTAGAGGACACGTGTGGCAAAGAAGAGGAAGCGAAAGAAATGAATACCTTCTCACAAGTCTCTCTTGCTTTCTTCAGAATGGCAATAAAAGGCTAAGTTCAAGACAAAAGGTAAAACCTCTCGTAAATGGAAAAAGGATTTGCAATAAGGCATATCACAATATTACTGGATTATCCCATGGTACATATTGGGATTTAGTCACCAAGGCAAAGGGCGGCAACAAATTTAGCATTCACGGTAATAGTGGAAGGTCCAAATCAAGAATCTCAACTGTCAGGGCAGCAGCAATTTTGCAAGACTTCATACATGAAAATGCTTTACCTCAACCCCATATATCTACCAAACTCCCTAACGGCGACGCGATCACTGAAATGCACCTTCCAATGGGCTTGACAAAGCTCGAAGTATTTGACTCTATTGCAGAAAAGCAAAGGCAAAGAGGGGATGCCGTAGCTTCTTCTCATACTTTGTATACTCTTTGGAAGAAGAACTTTGGATATGTTAAAATCCCAAAGAGGCAAAAAATGTCAAAGTGCAATGTCTGTGATGATTTAAAGCGAGCGATTGAGAGTGCAACATGTCCAAATCAAAGGGAATTATACAAAAAAAACCGAAAATCTCATCATGACCTTATTCGACATTCCAGACAAAAATATGCATTTTGGAAGGAGCAAGCTATTTCGCATCCTGATGACTACATGTGCCTTATTGTAGATGGCATGGATCAGAATACAACAACATTGCCTCGTTTTGTTGCCACTCCACCTAAATTACAAGGAAAGCACTTTCTAAAGACACATCTATGTGGAGTGTTAGTGCATGGAATTAAGTTCTTTGCAGATATATGGATTGATTCCTTGCATCTACATGATAGCAATCAAGTTGTAACATCTATTATGAAGGCAATTCGCAATGTACATGCCGAAAAAGGTCGCGTGCCACTGATTTTGAGAATACAAGCTGATAATTACTGGCGAGAAAATAAGAATGTACTCATGTTTGCATTCTGCTCCATGCTAGTTGCTCATCGAATCTTCAATGAGGTCGAATGTGGATTTTTGTATGTTGGGCATACACATGAGGATATCAATCAGGTTTTTAGCACAGTCTCAAGGGAGCTTAAATGCAAGGATGTGGAGACAATAGATGACTTGGTAAGAAGATGTGGCAGGCAAGTTGGTGGTCGTAAGGAAAGTACAGTATGTGAGAGGCTCGAAAGAATGTATGATTGGAAGAGCTTCATTCTACCTTTCATACAAACGGGTGGTGATGCATTGACAGGTCATACCAATCCACACTACTTTCGTTTTTTTTTAAAAGATGAAAAACCCGTAATGCAATGGCAACAGTATTCTCATGATACAAAATGGGAACCTGAAGAACCTTACAATCTCTTAACTTCAATTCCCAGCAAGGAAAGGTATCCAACATGGGCTCCTATACAAGAATTTAATGAGAGGTCTAATTGTGAAATAGATGGATTAAAAGCATTTATTACATACAAAGAGGAAATGCTCCGGAGGTATCCTGATTCGAAGCCTACTTGGAGAGAACACACTACCACTGTAATTAACAAGACATGAAATTTAATAAAGGACCTTGAGAGAATGCGAGGCTCAAAGGATGTCAAGGAAGAATGCAATATGTTTTGGCCAAATGTTCATAACGATTTGCGCCCAGCTCCAATCTTTGAAAATGAATTTGTATCATTACTCCCACGTCCATATTGTGGACCAAAGAAGAGAGAGTTTATGCCACAAGTAGATATAGAGGTCGATTGTTTTGTTGTGGTTCAGCCATCGGATGATGATATGAGAATGTGAAGTTTTGGGTTGCAAAAGTAGTTGATGTGCAAAGAGATGACCAAGGGAGAGCTACAACATTTATAGCAGTATGGTATGAGCCAAAGGGCAGGAAGGAGAATATGGATAACAACACATTATATACTAATTGTATAATGAAGGAGTGGGTGCCAAATGATGAAGTGGTCTCTCAAGTTTTGACGGAGACAATCATAGTGTCTTGGCATTCAAGGGCAAAGAAATCAAAGAAGCACATGGGATATGAGGTAGAAGGAAAAATAAAAATACCACAGCAAACTATTTTGCATATACACGAATTTTTAAGGATGCTCGCCATGGAGGAAGTAGAAGGAGACAATGCAAATGAAGAATGTCCATGATTAAATCTTTGTATTGAAGTCCATTGAAGGATTTTATTTAGGTACTAGGCAAGGAGCCAATCCAAGACAATTATAATCAGAGTCATCACCTCCTATGTCAAATGAGAGTCAAAATATGCACTGGATGTCACCCAAGGGTCAAGGCTTGCCAAGACAATATGGAGTTAATGCAGATGGCACCTGGCAAGGGACTATCACATTGAGCAATAAGACAATGGGGAGTCAATGCACCCAAGGGGCAAGGCTTGGCAAGATAACTTGTGGGAGTTAATGCAGATGGCACCTGTATTTTGCACTGGATGTCACCCAAGGGTCAAGGCTTGGCAAGACAATAGGGAGTAGGTGCCATGATGGCACCTGGCAAGGGACTATCGCATTGAGCAATAAGACAATGGGGAGTCAATGCACCCAAGGGGCAAGACAAGTGGGAGTCAAATTATGCAGATGGCACCTGGCAAGGGACTGTCATGACATTGAGCAATAAGACAATGGGGAGTCAAATTATGCAGATGGCACGAATTGAGGCTCTTTAAGAGCAACAATTTAAATTGTAAACATATGTTCAATCTATATCATTTTGGATATAAAGACTCTAGCTAAGAGCAACGTCTCTCAATGTAATCATATAATAATAGCTATAATTACTATTATACCTCTTTGGTTCAATACAAAACTTGGGTCTTATGGCATCATGTCTTCTTTCTATTTATTAAAAGTTTTGCTAAATTTTGTGCATATTGCCAAGTGACAATGTTATTTTCATGAAATATTTAAGTCTCCTTTCATGGATTTATAAATTTATCACATCAACGAAAAACGTCAAGGAAAAATATTAAAAATAATTAAATTAACAAATAACTTAGATATAGCTAGAATTTCTAATATAGGATTATTTCAAATTCTTGCATAATGGTGCAAAAGTATAGATTGAAAAAACAATATTTTTATGTGAATATGATAGTGCCACAAAGTGAACTTTTGATTTAGGAAGGAAAAACGTCAAGGAAAAATATTAAAAATAATTAAATTAACAAATAACGTAGATATAGCTAGAATTTTTAATATAGGATTATTTCAAATTCTTGCATGTTGGTGCAAAAGTATAGATTGAAAAAATAATATTTTTATGTGAATATGATAGTGCCACAAAGTGAACTTTTGATTTGGGAAGAATATTTTCAGAAAGTAAAATTTTGATTTGGGAAGGATATTTTCATAAAGTAAAGTTTTCATTTGGGAAGGATTTTTGGGCTTCGTCCAAAAACAACACAAAAAGTCCAAAATTAGTGAAATAGGTGTTTTACCTGAAACCTTACGTTCATCAATTTAGTGAGTAGACTTTAGAGTTCAGAGGCATTGCAGATTGTTTCAGTGGGCAGATAGCATTTGATTTCACACGCACACACATGCCACCATTGTAAAGCCTATTCGGCTATCTCACGGCATCGTGCACATTATTTCAGCCTTGTAAAGCCTCTTGGCTATTCCTGGCATCATTGCCACAAGCCTTGTAATACAGATTAGATTTTATATATTGCAGTTCTATCTTCACTGATGGTTCAGATATTTCACTTAGCATAGACAGTGTATTTGCAGTTGATTCATACAGAGATTTTCACAACACTTTTGAGTACATTTCTTGCACCATGTCGACTAGCAACCTCAATCTAGAGGCATTTGCTAAGTTATACAACTCCAATTACAGTACATGGAAATACCGAATAATGACCATTCTTGTGCTTCAGGACAAATGAGAGTATGTCGATGGGTCTACACCTAGACCATTGGACAATCCAGCCACCAGTAGCTCTACTCCATCTGTTGTCACAGCACCAGCAATGGGATCTACAACGGCATCTACATCTACACAAATAGTTTTCGCACCAGTAGCAGATCCTGCCATTGCTCGAGCTCAAGCAGAATGGGATAAGAAAGACAAGTACGCCTATCACCTGATCAAGCAAAATGTGCAAGATGTCATGCTAGGACAGCTCAACATAGTCAAGACATTAAAAGAAGCATGGGATATGTTTGCAGCTGTCTACGAGTCCAAGAACACATCCAGGATTATCACCCTGAGAAACCACATCAACCAGAGTTTCCACAACAGCAGTGAAACTGGTCATGCTTATGTACTCTGCATAAAAGACTACAACAATCAACTTGCAGCAACAGGAGAGACTATGAACCCTGCTGAGAGTTCACGCTCAACATCATGTGATCATGTGTGCATAGCACCATCACGTGATCATATGTGCGTAGCACTAACCTCATAGAGTGCTATAAAGGAAAGGGTTAGATCCCCTAACCCTAACCCTAAATGGGTTTGTATATATTCTATTTTTTCAACTAAATCTACTGTACAGTTAGTCATTTGTGGTGTGCTCTCTATCTGTGCCCTCTCTCCTCATCTCCACTCTTCTCCTCTCCCCTCTTCATATTTTTTCATGACAAGCCTATATCTCTCATCCATCTGCTAAAGTTTTGAGTAGTATGCACTAAGACTACAGAGAGAGTTAAAGGCTTTCTTATTAGCTCATCTCAACATTTTGGTCACCTATCTTTAGAAGTTTTATTAACTACTTTTGCACTAGAGATTATCGAAGTTTGTAGCCTTTAGTTTACTACTTTTGTTCTCTATTTTCTAGAAGAAAAGCTTCCCAATTTTCGCTAAGTTTTGTCCCCTTTCCCATCTTGCATAGAGACCCTTGAAAAATAGGCATCAATATATAGGATGTGAGTGATGATCCTCTTAAGGTTCCTCATGAGGCATGAGTGAGAACCAAAGAGGCACCTATAGTCCACCATTCATTAAGATGTAGTCCAAGGATAAGATAAAGAGCTAGCAGCCCACTCCAAATGTTGTGTTGCCTCTAGTGTTTGATGCATTACCTCACTCTATTTCTCAACTTCTCGTATCATCTCCCTCCACTTGGATCAAGGAGCCGTGGCCATGGCTAAGTTAGAAAAGTGGACTGAGGTACATTATGTGTTGGTTGCTCCTACTAGAAGGTGGTAGATTCTTCACCTTCAGGTGGATTTGCATCTTAAAATTGTCTTGACAAAAGAAATGTTTTGTAAAAAAGAAGAAGAAGAGTAGTTACAAAACCAGTTTTGAGAGTGACGAGAGATAAGGATCAATTAAGGGAAACCTAGGATCGATGGCTTTTATAATTAGCAATTCAACATCATGATAGAATAGCACACCTGACCTCATTTTAGAAGCAACCAAAGATTAATAGGCATGCTTCTTCCTCCTAGCAATAGCATAAACAAGGCTGCAATTTTTCAACAACTTTGTGAGATCATCCTTCTCTTGGTTTCCTTCATCTTTCAATCTTTACTTGCATTCAATGCTCTTTGTTTCCCTCTACTTTGCATACTAACTATGGTGATGGCATACACACAGTTTCACCCCTTCATTCTATTGGTTTACATTGATTCTTAGTCCATCGATGCATGTCTCCAATGTCTGTAAATCTAGAGCTTTAGCAGCATTCATTGGCAGAGGGTGAACATTCACCTAGCAGCCTTAGTGCTTTGCTGGCAGCTTGCAATGGGATCAGCTGATGTGGAGTTTTTGGGTGAGCATTTAGAGATTACCATTCAGTTGATTTATTAGCGATTGTACTTGCCAGGATTATTTATGCAACCGACGTGTTCAATGGAGGCGATGATGGCTAAGTTTGGAAATACTTCTCGAGGGGAGTACAAGCTCAGTGCATGCAAGGATGCTCAACTTTATGTTGGATAAATTGATGTTTAGGGGACACATTTATGGACATGGTCATGTGGTGTGTGTGTGCCAATGTGCTAATGCTTGTGTAGGACATGGTGTGAGTGCTAGTGAGCACCATGGTAGGTGTGTTAGGTGACTCATCATGCCACCCACCTAGGTGTGATTGAGATAAGTTAGGGACTTGGTGGCTAGTTTGATGGAGGACTTGGGGTTGTTACTAATGGAGACAATCAGGGAGATAATCATGGATCTAGAGCCACCTACTCAGGGGCATTCCACTATATGTAACTCTAGTCATGAATGAAATCACACTTGCTATTGCTCCTATGAGGCTCCTATTTGCTCACTTGCTCTTGCTCTTGCTCATGCTACCTTTCTAACATGGTATCAGAGCCTTTAGCCATGCCTACCTAGCCTATGCCATGTGTCCTCTTTCTTCCCCATTGCAAACATGTGCGTCCTCTTTCTTTCCTCCTCCATGGCGACCTTGCAAGATCTAATTCATTGAATCTATATGATAGATTCCAAAATGCTTTGAGCTCAAGGTTCCTCTCCTTAGGGCGCACCTTCCAACTAGAGGGATTGACTAAAAACCTCGTGGATCTGCTGTGCCAACACTTTCTGAGCTAAGCGACAATTTGCAAAATTCTAAAGTTGTGGTTGTAATCGGGTTCCAAGATCTTAGGAGAGGTTTAGCAATGCCTCAAGCTTCCTAATGATGAATTTTGGTTGACATTGGTCCAAAGAATTGGCCACAATCATCGTTTCAAATTTTGATTTTGTCAGTGTAATGCCAAGTGACATGGTGCAATTCTGAGCGAATGCTTTCTGCTGCTGATGGGTGACTACAAGGGCAATTTTTTCCACTCAAAAGCCCTTTGAATAATGCACCATATCTCTCCAATTTCAGCCTCTAGTCTTTGATTTCTTAGTTTAGGGAAATTTGGGGGGTAATGGTCAAAGTTTCATTATTTCCTACAATTGACCATCCAAAAGTTTGCTCATATATGTGTTTTAGTTCCTTGAACTCTTATTTCTAGAAATGCATTGAGTCTCTAGCTCGCATTTGATGCTATGATTGTTTTGGTTTGATTCTCCAAACTCCTAAAAAATATAATCAAATCTTGTAAGAGTTTAGACACTGCTTTATATTGAAAGTAATACCTACTCATTATGGATCCCTCAAAGGTGAAGGAACAAAAGCCCAAGTACAAGCTCATCAAGAAGACACCACCAAAGCAATTGTGGGAGAAACCCACTGGTTATTATTATGCTAAGCAATTAGGCTTCTCTAAATTTATTGCAAGCAATATACACATGTATGGAGAAGGATATTTCTTCTGCCCTAAAGAAGAGTAAGAAGATGTCATGAAGGACAAGGCCTTACAAGAAAAGGATCCAAGCAACAAGAAGTATGAACTCTACTGTGATGATATGATTGTCATTAATAAGGAAGATTTCATCTAGGGGGGCATTGACCCTATCACCTAGTTTTATGTTGTGTGATTGAGTCAATAAGGTGCTCTGCCATGGATAGTCCATCCTAAACGATATGTTATTTCCATTTTAGTTAGTCATGTTTGCCTGCTTTGAGTCATATGTCCTATGGTGATACCCAAAGACACATATTCTAGGTGAAATATCTTATTGTAAACCAATGCCTGTGCACAGAGATATTGGGAGTGAAGAATAATTCTTATTGCCTGTTGATGCATAATCCTCACTAGGAAGTGACTGTGTGGTCAAATACCACTTTCGTCAGTTTTGCAGATTTGCCCTTGTGAGACAGAAGTTGTGTTATTTTGTAGTGACAGAATATTTTGCAGTGTTCTATAATGGCATCTGATGCTCTTTCATAGATTGTCACTAAAAATCTTGACAAGAACAACTTCCAAGCATGGAAGTTTAGAATGACAAATTTCCTTAAGGGAAAAGGCTATTGGGAGTTCATTACTAGAGCTGAACAAGAACTAGTTATTATTAGATATGCTCAATGCCCCACCCTCATGGTAACCACCAGTGGTTCAAGGTGCTCAAGTTGTAAGGCCCCCATATGAGGAGAAGCCATGTGTGAGCCAGGGACACTAGATGGATCCTGACTTGCATGTCCAATGAGGTCTATCAATGAGACTATTGATGGTAGAAAGGTGATTGTGTGGAAGCCCCTTATTCTTGTTGGGGCCTGGGGGCTAGCTAGCCCCTAGCTAGGGGATCCCAAGGGGGCCAACGGCACCCTGGTGGGGGTTCAGGGGCGGGAGCCCCAAAGGAAATGGTATAGGAAATATTCTTTGAATATTCCATGGACGACTAGTTGGTTCCACCGACTAGGTTGATTGGTCGGCTCCACCGACTAGGTCGACTGGTGGACTCCACTGACTACGTTGATCTGACTACTGCCCTCATAGCTATAAAGAGGTGACCTCCCCAGTCCATTGTATTAGATTAGTTCAAATCAGATTAGGTCTTCTAGCTAGTAGCTCTTCACCTAGTATCTATCTAGATTGCCATCTAAGCTCCACTGTGGGAGCACACGAGTGGACAGAGCCATCATCTGTACTACATCAGTATTGAAGGAAAAGTTTATTCCTCTCCAATTAGCTGTGTACTCTCTATTCTTTTTTCACTTTCTATTCTGCTGCGCCATGTAATTTAGCATGGTATTAGAGCCCAGGTGGCTCTAAGGATCGAAGAATAGAAGAGAGGTGAGGGCTTCAATAGCATATGAAGTGATGGCAACAGGAAGAGGCTTGAGTTCAGCAGCTGTTGCTACACCAACAATCTAGGCATTGAGGATTCACCCACCATCCTTCACTAAAGACAAGCTAGATGGTACGAACTACACTCTGTGGAAGTTTAAAATTACTGCTATTCTAGATTCATTTGAGCTTCTAGAGACAGTACTAGGGACTGGCCACAAGGAACCCCTGGCCCAACAAATTCGGGGAGTCAACATTTGAACTAACATCAAAAGTTAGAATCTAAGAGGAAATCATTCAAGTAGAGGAAAATTTCAAGGATGAGGGAATGCATCCAACAATGTGTTAAACATACAGTGCATCTACTATCACAAATTTGACATTATGATAGAGATTGTCGTAGGAGGCAATATGACCAAGGAGGTTAATCAAGCAGGAATAAAGGAAATTTTCGTTGAAGAGAAAAGTCATGGTGGACATCAAAGTCATAGCCATCATGCCAATGAACCCAACACAATGTATTTTGCAGTTGAGGATATGCAAAAGACTAACGATTATTCCAAGGTGGAATACTGTTATCAAGTTAACCACAAAGATCACGATCCATGGGACATTGATAGTGGTGCATCATCTCACATGAAAGGAAATTAAGAATGGTTAGAAGATAAAAAACAATGTAACATCTAGTTCAAGAACTATAACCTCAAAAAGAGAACTCTAGGGGAATCTTTGAAAGATTCCCTCTTTTTCATGAGAATTTTATGTTTTTTTGAAAAAGATGGCCTTTTTGCATGACGGTTTTTGAAAAAATACATAAAAACCATGCTTTTATGAAATTTTGCCGACAAAGTTTTTTTGGAAAATGGGCATAAACACCTACACTTGGAATACCAAAATTGCAAAAAATACATTAATTTTTTAAAACTAATATAATAAGGGCCTATGCACCCAATGCACATAAAAGGACCATGGCATAACACGTTTCAAAATCCTAAAAAAGGTACAAATCACATTGTTGCACAAACATACATGCCACCGATCCTACAAAGAACAATACTCATCATCTGATCCTACACCTTCAAATGCACTAGAGCCTAAGCTTTGTGTAGTAGAAGTTGAAGATCCTTCCTCCTCTAGGCTGTCCACTAGAACATTCTCCGAGTCAACCTAGGTAAGTTTAGCTACCACCCTCTTTTTTTCATGGCATGTCTTGGCTTCCATTTGTTCACTGCATCCGATTAATGTCTTTGAAATTTTTTGGGATATTATGTATTGTGTCTCCTTTGGCAAATGCCCAGCTTGTGTTAATTGAAATGCATATACCAAAATATCTACCTTATCCAATTGTAAAGTATCAATTCTTGAACAATTCTTTGTCACCCTCTTTCCTTTTTTGCCACGCTTCCTTGTTACCACCATCTCTGGGTTATATTGACCCGTGAAAGCATCCATGGACTTGGTGAATAACCAATATACCTTTATTGACTTGGTGTTTGAACCTTCCTTTTCAACTTTCACAACTTTAGCAATCCAAAAAGGAAATCCTCTAGGATCATTTGTTTCTAACACAGCAACCATCATACCCACTGCCAAGTCCTCGATGCTACCACTCCACATTGCTTGAACCCTTTCCCTAGATTTTTTGTACTTTCTTGCTCCAAGGTACATTTCTCTCTCCTCCCCAAGATAGTTTTTCTTTGAAGGTGCATGTAAATGTGCACTTGAACAAGCATTCATATGCGCATTTACAAAATCTTGTTCAATGCATTGTGGCCAACTAAAATCTGGCACATCTTGGGGGTCATTTAGTAGGTGATTGATAAGTATTTGGGATGCAAAGAATGGATTCCACCATGTCCACACCACATCTTCAAAATATGTTGCAGCATGATGGATTGTTTCTCTAATCTCGTTGATAGAACTTATAGGGTTTACATCTCTCCCTTCCTTCATGGCTCGTTGCATCTCCCTCACTGATTGTAAAGGTTGTAAGGGTGCCACATACAACTGACACTCTGGAACACACTTCAAGAACTTCAATCCTTTGACTCGAGCCCAAGTCGGTGATGTGGAATAGAACTTCCCCCACAACAACGTTGTGCCTTCTTGATCTTTCTTCATTCAAAATTGGTGTTGAAAGCTTAACTCATTAAGCTTCTCAATACATCAATCAATTCGCTCGTTGTCACCAAACACAAAGTGTTTGAAATCTATTGTTTTTTCCATGTTTGTAATTATCGGTTTTGGCACATATGCATCTTGTAAAATGCGGATCATTGCATCCCCATCCCATGCTTCTTTCCTTCTCAGCTTTACTGAGAACTGGCTAAACATCTGATCAATATGGTTGTGTGTATGACCCACCATAAGGAATCCTAATTTCACTTTCAGAAATATGCCTTTCTCCACAAGCATGCAAAGATATGCCAACACAACTTGATTCTTGTTCTCTCTCGATGTGTTATCAAGTTGGACATACAACACTTTTGGAAGAGGTTGTGTAAGATTCCTCAATGCATCATTAAGAATGGAAACTGTGAGGTTAGGATCATTTCTTACATTTGGTGTCGTCAGATAAACCTTGGGGATTAATTCACCATGGTAGATCATGCATCCAACCACGTGATATGTGATGAAGTTCTCCTCTTTCAAATCCTTGGGCACTCATTTGAAGTGTGGAAGATTGGTCTTCTTTTGATCCATCCCATCAATGATGATGGTTATGTACTTATCAGGCTGTTGATAGCTCTTCTTGCAATGCTTCACTAACTTCTTCCATTCTAGAGCTTGCATTTCTCGATGCATTTGCAACTCTGCGATTGCTTCTTCTGCAAATATAGAAAATGATTAGATGTTGCAAGCAAACAATTTTTGTCAAAATGAAGCAAAATTTCACTGCATCATTACACACATCTCTCTCTTGTCCTTGACTTCTATTATGCAAGGCCTTCAAGTTTGCGCATGTGGAACACACACCAAAGTGACAAAGCTTTGGTATCTTCACATTGTTGAATTCATTCTTCCAAATCCTACAAAAATGTTGGTATGTCATGTACTCGTCACCTGTAGTAACCATGGCATCCTTGTACATGGAATGGATCTCATGCTTGGAGAAATTATCCGATAAGTGCAACTGGTCACTACTTGGAAAAGCCTCGGCATGTTTTTGCACAAAGTCTTGCAACCACGAGCATACCATATTGCCATGTGATTCAGGCACTCTCATTTGTCCTGCTATACAAATGTGGGGGTCTTTAAAGAGGCGGGCCTATAATCTTTTTAGCCTTTCGTTGCCAAGACAATGTGCAAGTCTATATGCTTTGCAACAAACAATCCTTGAACCGAATGAATACACAAACACAATTTTGTTCATATTGTTTTCCCTAGGTCTTACAAACCATGCTAAATAAAAATTTTGATCATCTCTATTCATTTCAACATAATTTTGCCATAACACCCTTAATTTTGCAACCCCAAAAGTGACTAGGCACATTCTGCTACAGCAAAGAGTATTGCAGGTCTCTTTCAAATGTGCACTGTCTAGCATTATACGAGCTCTCCCTCTTGTGTAGCTAGACTTTTTGAGGTCCACATTCATTGGTCTTCCCTTTAGTCTCTCCTTAATAGATGAGATTGAATTTCGCTTCCCCTTTTTTGATAGCTGAGATATTAGATTAGATGTCCCTTGTAAGAAATAATTTCTAGCTCCAAAAACAAAACAAAGAGAGCCATTGAATGAACTTAGACATGGATGACATACCTAATAACACTTGTTGACTGCTTGTGCTTGCTTTGACATCTATTATTTCATTATCTTCAATGGGAATATCAGGTCCATGGATTTGAGTACCTAGGCTTCTATGTCCACCATCATGCTTAGGTGAAGGAGTAGGAGACACATCCAAGGTGGCAAAAGAGGTTCCACCACTAGTACAAGATACATCCAATGTAGCAAAGGAAGCGCCCTTGGAACTATGAGAAGAAGAAATTGAGATAAATGTAGTATCGAGCGAACCTTCCATGCAGAACTTTGGAAAGCTTCAAAGGGGATGCCCCAAAAGTGCCATGCAACAAGGAAAGGTGGAAATTATATGCCTGACCATGAAATTCAAGGTTAGGTTTAGGGTTTTGAGCATAGAGAAATTTCTAAAAATAGAAACTTTTCTCTATATACATGAGATTCCCACATTTGTTTCTCATTATTTCCAAATACACCCAAGAGTTCAAAGAATCACTCATCATTGCCCCTCTGGCAATGTTGGGATCTTTTGTCAACCATCTTTTTACCCCTCCACATTGGAGGAGATTTTGATGTCAAACATTGGGACAATACATGGGATGTCATGCAAAGAATCGAACTACGGATGGGATGTAGTGTATTCCCATTGATTGTGAGGCATTTCAACATATTGAAAGAACATGGCCAATATTAAAAAATGAGCCTCGTAATGTAAAGCTTGGACTTGCTCCTTATTATCAATTTGCTTGAAGACGATGCTAATTTACACTAACTTTTGATGTAAATTTGAGTTTGGAAATTTCTCCTAACATTGTGCAGATTCCTATCTTGGGAATGGGGATGAAACTTTGCACGGCTCTTAGGCTACCCTAAATATACATCCCTGCAAGATTTGATCTCCGACTGATTGGGTATGTGCCGTGTGAAAGGTATAATGCATACATATTTTCATGCAATCACTACTAGTGACTACATATGAAAAATGGCACACGTATTAACCAAATACGCATGCGGACTTATATGCTGGGGGGATGAAACTTTGCATGGCTCTTAGGCTACCCCAGATATACATCCCTACAAGATTTGGTCTCCAACTGATTTGGTATGTGCCGTGCTATCGGTCTCCCCTGAGGAAAGCTGTGATAGGTCGGACCTTAATAGTGTATCTTGGGGGC
Source organism: Dipteris shenzhenensis (assembly GCF_047967505.1). Taxonomy (NCBI): domain Eukaryota; kingdom Viridiplantae; phylum Streptophyta; class Polypodiopsida; order Gleicheniales; family Dipteridaceae; genus Dipteris; species Dipteris shenzhenensis. The sequence goes on along the minus strand of NC_141601.1, from coordinate 11,097,065 downwards.
TCTCTGTCATGCACGCACACACACACGCACACACGCACACACACACGCACACACGCACACACACACACACACACACACACACACACACACACACACACACACACACACACACACACACACACACACACACACACTCACACACACACACACACACACATTTTAAGCCTATGCAAAACGAGCTTGGTTCAATTCAAGAAGCATTATCATTGACACAACAAATAGATTGAAAATGATCTTGGGTGAATTCAAAAGATAGGAAGATGCTATCTAAATCATAATCAGACACACACATGCATGGACACAAACTCTAAGAGCATACAAATCTACATTGGGTTGATTTGAAAACAAGTATCATGTGGTGATGACCACACATTCTAAGAATTTTCAAATTGACCTTCGGTTGATTTTAAAAACTATAATATGTGATTTTAATCTTTTCACACACACACACACACACACACACACACACACACACACACACACACACACACACACAACAAACACACACACACACACATGTTCTAAGCGTATCTAAATCGACCTTGTGTGATTTGAAAAGTATTGTCTCTCTTGGAAGGTGAGTTCATGATATGGAGGGTAATGGAAAGCAAGAAATCATCCATGAGGTAATATTAAAATGTAATGCATGCCAACCAACACCAAAACTAGTTTCTAAAGTGCAAGACATGGTTACAACTCAAGTGAAATCTATGAGATAAGAGATACAGTCATCCCTATAACAACTTGGGAGGATCAAAGCCTTGTGTACTCTCCCAATTCTCTAGTTATCCAAAAGTAATCAGTCACTTTTTGGATGTTGTACTTATCTCATAGACCCGTGAGGTTTTTTGTAGATGTTAATAGATCTTTCTTTCTTTCTCTCACCCAAACACACATTCAAATCAACCTTGGGTCAATTTAAAAGCTGTGAAGATGTGATATGAAGCATAATCAATCACACACATGCATAGACACACATATTTGTTCATAGATACTCCTACATATCACATCTTCATCCATAGCATTGCTTCATAGACACTCCTAGGCATCACATCTTTCTATTGCAAATTGACCTTAGGCGATGGTGGAAAGCTCGAACAACAAACAAGATTCAATGAAGAACCTTGGATGGGACATAAAGGCAGGAAATACATTGAAAGAGAATGGTGTTTTTAGTATGATAGACATTGTTAATAAATTTTGATTATGATGTAGAGAATTGGATATTTTGGCAAGGGTACTCTTGATTTGGGTGGGAGAACATATTTTGCATCGATGTTAGAAGTTTCTTTAAGTGGGCAAGAGGTATGTTTATAAAACATAGAGCAATGATATGACTTTTGTAAGTCACATCTTGTGGATGCTCACAATCACAAATAAGAAAGGTTGAATTAATCATTCATTTATTTAGTCGACCATTGTAGGGATATTATACCACTCGCTTCAATGTTTAGCACTCGCTAAAAGAGAATATTGACAAAGGAAGAGATCAAGAGAGATTTTGGGAGGTGGAGCCATCATCAAAAGCTTGACAACAAAAGATCAACCGTTCTCACCTTGGGAGCAGTGGGCAAGGGCAGCTTCACAATGTATTTTGTAAGTATCTATGACTTACTATTTTGTTATTTAATGCATTTCATTTGATATATGTCATTTGATGTCTCTTGTCATTTAAGTAGTCTTATGCACATAATACGTAGTATGTAAATAGCTTTTTTAAAGTTATATAATGCTGGTGTACTTAATAATCTTTTCTATTTTCATGAAGCTTAACCCAGGTGATAGCTCTAGAGAGGACGAGGGATTTGGAGTGGGTGAGGTTTATGGAGTGGAGGTAGGGATGAGATGTGATTAGCATTTGAGAGTGATGTCAATTGAAGAGGTTGATGAGGATCTCTACCTTGTTACATGGAGTATGAGTTTATATATAATTTTTGAGATTCCTTATTGTGGCCTTATATATTCATGGCTTTGTGAGGGAAATTTTGTACTCATGCCCTGGGGCATTATATATTCGTGCCCCTTTGAGGCAAATTTTTGTAATCCATTTTGCAATTTATATTCAAGAACCTTCAAAGGAGTTATTCATTGAGTATGATTTGTAGGCATATCCATGCCACTTCTATACTTGGTGTTTATTAGTTTTGTTTTTTGCTTTTACATCCCATCATATGATTGATAACTTGTTGTAGACTTTTGTAAATGACATTTTTGAATAATACATAAAAGAAAAAAGGACTATATGGCTACAAGGGGTACAAAGGAGCTCAAGAGTGTGTTATGAGATCATTGTCAATACAAACACAATCTATGAACTTTCATAATTTTGTATGTGAGCACATGTAAAGAGTGAAAATTCAATGCAATATCTACAAGTGAGTTCTAGTATAATCAAATTAAAAATGAGAGAAATGATGAATTATTTGAAAAAAACTTTTTAGACTTATGGCAACATTGAAAAGGGTTTGCAAAGAAATTATCTTGAAAAGAGAAGTGCTTAATGCAATAATGAAAGCATCCAAGCAGTATCTACAAAGTAACATTTGTGAAACAAGAAAATACAAGCGAATTTGAGTATAATCAATTGAAAATTGACCTTGATAAAGGATTTGAAGCCAACTTTTCCATCAATTGTCAGAAATGTGAAGTACCTGTTGGTCATATTCTCTTTAATATGTACTCATGAATGCAATATTTTCTCATAAATTCCAAAGATTGATGCCATCTAGCTTGAGGACAATTTGTTTCAAAATACCTCTCTGTATTTTTTAATGAACTACTAAAGTTGATGACATCTCATTGAGAAAATTTTGTTTCAAAATACTCTTTGTATTATTTCATAAATTTCTAAGGTAGAATGATTTTATATGCATGTTAAATGTGATCCTTGTCAATGCAAATACAATCTATGTACTCTCATAAATTTTTATACAAGCACATGTAAAGAGAGAAAATTCAATGTATTATCTACAAAATAATAGAGCGTGATTGAATTGTAGTGTAATGAATTGAAAATATGGGCAATCATGGATTTGAAGTCAAAATTTTCATAGATTGTTGGCAATGTGAAGTACTTATTAGTCTTACTAGCTTTAATATGTACTAATTATGAATGTAGTATTTTCCATAAATTTTTGAGATTGATGCCATATAGTTTAAGGAAAATATGCTTCAAATTTTTTGTTTTTTCATAACAAAATTGAGGCAACTACCATACCGACTGGCACCAACCCTTGCATCGACGCCTGGGTATATTTTCCATACCAACGTTTTTACAGAACGTCATTTCCAAGGGTCCTAAAATAATTTTGGACCACAAGTTTGATCATTTGAAAGATAAAAAATATGAGAGTATGTAACCAAAATTGAGATCAAAACACTCATATAATTTGGGAAACATGCAAGGAAACCTTTTCCTAGGCATGTTCAAGAGAGTAAAAAGCCATTGGAATTAATCCACTCTGATGTGTGACTACTAAAGCTGCATCTATTGGTGGCTGTCACTATTTTGTCACATTTATTGATGACTTCAATAGAAAACTTTGGGTGTACTTTATGAAAAAGAAAAGTGAAGTGTTTGGGCACTTCAAAGCTTTCAAAGCTATGGTTGAAAAAGAAACAGGCATGCAAATAAAATGCCTAAGGTCAGATGGAAGGGGAGAGTACCTCTCAAATGAGTTTGCAAGGTTCTTGCGCAGGAGCATGGTATAAAGAAGCAATATTCATGCAGTCATACCCCACAGCAAAATGGAATTGCAGAAAGGAAAAACAGGCATATTGGAGAGGTATCTCGGGCTATGCTAAATGAAAAAGATCTACCAGATCATTATTGGGCTGAAGCAGTTGCTACAGAAGTTTATAGAATGAACAGGACTCCCACTGCAGCAATACATGGCATGATGCCAGAGGAGATGTATACTGGTAGGAAACCAGATATTTCTCTTTTGAAAATTTTTGGTTGCATTGCCTATGTCCATGTGCCAGATGAGTTGAGGTCCAAGTTGGATCCAAAAGCTGAGAAGTGCATCTTTATTGGTTATTCTCTACAACAGAAAGGGTATAGATGCTATAACCCTTCTACTCGTAAGTTTATAGTGAGCAGAGATGTTGTTTTTTATGAGATGAGCAGCTGGTATAAACCAGTAGATGTGATGATTGATGTAGATGCACAAAATGGAAATGCTGCACAGAATTCACAGCAGCATTCACAAAATATCAGTGGACCTGCAGTGTCGCGTCTAGTAGTGGTTCACATACTTCGCCATGGACAGGCAGATTGAGATCAGGAGAATCTCCTCAAAGCAATGCAGAGAGTGGTATGCAGGTATCACGAAAAGGAAAAGAGAAGGTAGATCATCCCATGTTTGATGTGAATGCAGGTCACTCTTGTGTGGATGGTGAATCCAGTGGCTCAGAACAGAGCATTGATGATGAGTTGGGTATTCCTTCTGTTGTTACACCTGGAGTAAGGAAGACCAGGGATGTTTTGAGAGCACCTGGAAGTGAGCCTATTTTGCACAGGTCTACCAGGGTTAGGTATCCTGTGGATAGGCTGAAATATGATGGATTTATAGCCATTCACTATGCCTATATGGTCAAAGTGATACAAGAACCAAAACCCACTTCTTTTGAGCAAGCCATGGGAAATGAAAAATGGGAGAAAGCCATGGATGAAGAAATGGATGCCTTGGATGCAAATGCTACATGGGAATTGGTGCCTTTGCCTAAAGACAAGAATGCAATTGGCTATAAGTGGGTTTATAAGATCAAGCACAATGCAGATGGTTCTGTGAATAGATACAAGGCAAGATTAGTTGTCAAGGGGTATGCATAGACATATGGCATTGATTATGAAGAAACTTTCAGCCCGGTTGCAAGGATGGCAACCGTAAGAGCAGCCATTGCTATGGCCGCATCAAAGGGATGGTCTTTACATCAGATGGATGTAAAGAATGCCTTCTTGCATGGTGATTTGCAAGAAGAGGTCTTTATGGAGCAACCACCAGGTTATGTTCATGCTATTCATCCTGAGTTTGTTTGCAAGTTAAAGAAAGTCTTGTATGGCTTGAAGCAAGCACCTGACAAGATAGGACAGTATCTTGTCACTATTGGCTTTTAGATTTCCAAGGCAGATTTCTCACTCTATGTGAGAAAAACAGAGAAAGGGATTATGCTGCTTGTCATTTATTTGATGATTTGATCATCACAGGTGATAGTGATGAAGATATCCTTCATGTGAAAATGCTATTGAGGCAGAAGTTTGAGATGAAGGATTTGGGAGAGCTGCTTATTTCTTGGGCATTGAGGTGATTAGATCACCAAGTGGGATACAGCTCTTGCAGAGGCAGTATGGATTGGACATGCTGTCCAAATATGGGATGACAGGCTGTAAGCCTATTTCAGTTCCTTTGGAGTAGAATGTGAAGCTGAGCATAGATGCAGGTGAGCTTCTAGAAGACCCTACTATGTACAGATGCATAGTAGGAAGTTTGATTTACATGACTATTACCAAGCCAGATTTGAGCTATGCTGTTGGGTTGGTAAGCCAGTTTATGCAGGCTCCAAGGAAACCGCATTTGGATGTGGCTAGACGCATACTTAGGTATGTGAAGTCCACATTGTAGTCACGGACTATTTTATGAGGCTGGGGTTCTCAGATACAGTTGCATGGATACACTGATGCTGATTGGGTTGGTAGTATTTCTGATAGAGAGGATCTACCAGTGGATATGTGTTCTCTTTTGGGAGTGCTGCAGTCACTTGGAGCAGCAAGAAACAGCCTACAGTTGCCTTGTCGAGCACAAAGGCTGAGTACAGGGGTGCAGCAATGGCTGCATGTGAGGTAGCTTGGTTGCATAAGCTACTCTATGATATGCATCAGTCTACAGATGGGCCAGTTGTCATTTATTGTGACAACATGAGCAGCATACACTTGGCAAAGAACCCAGTCTTTCATGCTAGAACAAAGCACATTGAGGTGCATTATCACTATGTGCGGGAGAAGGTTTTACTAGGTCTTATTGATCTAGTTTATGTCAGCACAGAGGATCAGGTAGCTAACATATTCACGAAAGCATTAGGCGCAGAGAAGTTACGCAAGTTCAGAGACCTGCTTGGTGTACAGGAATTAGAATTAAGCTCGAGGGGGAGTGTTGAGATATCGAGCTCCACTTGCGATATGCCAAGGTGACCGTTGTGTATTTATGTCACCGACTTGTTAGCTGGAGATGCGGTTGGTACACCGCCCATGAATAATAGCTGGATGACAGCTATCCTTATCTACTCTAGTTTGTGGCTCAGTTAGTATGCCACCTTAGTTAGTTGAGTTTGGTTTGAGACCCACATATAGGGTTCTTCTATTTTCTTGGTACTTGAGTCCTTTTGGCTTTCACAACTAAGAAAAGGAAAACTATTTTCAGCCTCCACCTTTGTGTGTATTCCCCCATTGTGCTTGTGAGAAAGCCTCAAGTGAGACTCCTTCCCTCTCTCCCACTATCTTCACACTGCACACATCCACAACCGTCCCCCCAAGTCAAGTCAAATACCCAAACTTCCAAATCCCCCAAATTCCCTCAAACCCCCTAATCCCCTCTCTTTCACCAAACACCCTAGGGCCTAAATCCCCCCTAAATCCATTCAAACACCCACTCACCCCCCAAAATCGCCCAAGCCCCCCCAAAAACCCTAAACCCTAAATCCCTAGAAAACCCCTATTTTGTCAGTTTGATTATGATATATACAGATGACCATACCCTCTTCTTTTATATACCCACAGTAATACTGATGCCCATACCGATGTTTTTTAGGAACCAAAGACTCGTGTTGTTGGTCTCGTGATGCCATTAATTTTCTTGTGTGTTCTTCTCCCTCACTTTTGCTTTCAGTTCGCAATTGCCTGCAACCCTTGCCTCCTCCCTTCCCCTCCCACCTCTCCATCCTCTCCTACATTATCCCTCTGCACCTACAAGACTTGTTGCAGCTCTATCTCCATCTCAAGGTAAGAATTCCTCTCTTCCCCTTCGATTTCAAGTTTTTTTAGTTTCTTTTTCTTTCTACCTCTCCTCTTGTTTCCCTTCCTCTACTTTCACTTCCCCTTCCTTTCTCTAAGGTTTCTCTCCTCCTTTCCTTTCCTTTTCTTTCTATAAAGGAAGAAACAATACATGAAAAACATTCATGAAAGAGAAGAGTATGAAAGATCTACCTATTGATTTTGTGCTTTCTCCTTGTTTGTAGGCTTGTCTTTGTCTCGTCAATCCATACCCTTTGGAATGTTGCTTCTCCAAACTCCTCCTTTCACTAATTAATTTTCTTAAAATGGTGTGTTTCCTCTCTTTTATAGGGCCAGGACACAAAACACCTCCTCTTTCGAGTAGGATTGTCCCTGTCCCAGGTCACATCATTTCTAGGTAAGAACGTGCCTCCTCTCTTTTCCTATTTTTCTTTTCATGATTGCATTGGCCTGTAGCTAGCACCTTAAGCACTAGCTGTAGGTAAGAATGTGCTTCCTTCACCCCCTCTCTCATCTCTCTCCTCCCTCCTTCCACCTTTTCCTCCTCCTTAGCACTCACATAGCGTCGTATATGATGTGGCATTCCGGTTTCGTGTTCCCCCTTCCCAGATTGTTCCCGTTCAAGCACCCAAATTTCCGGAATGTTCCCATTCCCTGGTAAGTATGATATTATGAAAGTATATTTTTCTACTAGCTTAGTGGGTATGGAAGTTCTATAAGAACTTTCGCCCAAGTGATGGCCAGCTATTGAGGGTGGGTATCCTGGAAGCTATTTTTTTAGAGTGGTATATGAAAATGAATAAAAATAAGAAATATTGGATGTCAAGGCATATTTTTTGTCACCTTAGCGGACATGCAAGTTTAATAAGAATTTTCGTCTAAGTGGTGGCCGGCTGCCACAATTCATTGATTTATCTTTGAGAACGAAACGCTCGAGAGGGATAGAAGACAAAACGGTTAAGGGAATAGAATAGTGGTTTGTAGCCTAACTACACTATCAAGGTGAGAGCCACCGTGGCAATGGTTGTAGCCCGACTACTGTCAAGTTGAGAGCCACAGTGGTGGTTGGCCCGAATTTTGACTAATTCAAGGTGGCAGTACTGACTTGCATGGTAATGAATGATTAGAGGTGGTGGCATCTAAGATTCCCAGCCATGTCTATGGTGGCGGCTAAGACCCACCAGGCTTGCATTTAATTACTAGCAATGGTAGTGGCCTACAATTACTCAGCTTCGAGTTACCACCACCGAGCTTGCATGCATGATTACTACGAGTGCAGTAAATTACCAGTCACCAAGCTTGCATGCTCAGGAGAGTACTAGAGTACATGGTAATGAGGGATTAGAGGTGATTAGGCTTCATGATTTACTTTTTTGGGAATTACTGCCCAATGGTGGTGGCTGTCATCAGCCACGTCTGTTATGTCTATGATTCCATTAAAACTTATGCATTGAGATTTGGACCATCAAGATCTGTGAGTGAGGAGTGTATGTCTCGTACTCTACAAAATGATGCAAATAACCCACACATGGAGACACTTGCAAAAATTGAGGCTACTATCACTCGAGAAGAGTCATCATCTCATCCCGTGATTAGTCTTGAACAACAAGAGGTGCAAGAAGAGCCTCGAGGCCAAGGAGAGCAAGAGAGTGCAGAAAAGACAAAAGAAAAAGCTCCAACACATGTAAGAGTACTTCGGAAGGAGATTCAAATTGGACTTTTGCAAGATATCCTTGATTAGTTTCAAATGCAAAGAAGAATTGAACCCCCTCTGATTCCTCTCTGTAGATTGATTCTTAATGAGGCTATTCCTCGGGGGGGTCACTACGCATAAACCCTCTATATCATGTGCGTTCAAGGCCTATATTTAAAATCCCTTATCTGTAAAAGATTTTGTTAATAAAACGTACCCCTTTTCTATACAAATCTATAAATTTTTCCCAAAACTATTTTAAATAGTCCCTTATGTATATTTATTTCTATAAATTTTAGAAATAAAAAATATCCTTCTGTTAAACTCACGTGATAGGGTTACATATGATGAGTGACCCCCCTGAGGGCTATTCGAACATCAACGACTGAGATTACTATTTTGAGAGATAGTTTTGATTCTAGAGGCTATGCTATAAATAGTGCAACTTTTCTAGCATCCTTGCAATGGCCAGGAAGTGATCAATTTTTCTATGTTACTACACTCGATCGTCCAGAATGGGGGCCTATTTAGAATCAAATAAGTGAGGACTTTGACAACCAGATAAGTAATGAGTGGCAAGACTTGAAGGGGAAGAAGTTCCTCGTTTAGGATGGAAATCATAGGTTGAAGGCATGGTTTTCTCATATCAAAGATGGTACTCTCTTGATAAATCTATCATGCATAATGAAATGTTCTATTATAGTTTGCATTGCACATGATTATGTCATGCTTACTTGTGGAATTGATATGTTGCAGCTTATTCAATAATGCCAACTTGCCATATCCAAGTGAGATGCCAATTCATAGAGGTGCGAAAATCTCAAGAGGGAGAGCTACTTCTTGCCTTAAAATCAACCAATGAGTAAGATAACTTTTTATAATACTTCTATGTATAGCTAGTTTAACTTCTCTTTAGAAACTCATCCCCCCATGAATGTCTATTGGTATTTATGTCTTTAACTTCTTCTCTTTGGAAAGTAATCCCCATGTGAATATATGTTGGTATTGCAGACTTGTTCGAGCACATGTAGAGCATTCATATGGGCACGAGGTCTTCCTCTTTCAAAAATTTGGCATGGTAGATAAATCCTCACTTCTTGAGTTATTGAGTGAAGAGCATAAGAGATGGGTGGAAGTGGAGATGGCTATAGTGTGGGGGTTAAAGGTCACTGTGCCTTTGCCCTGGTTATGTACAATACTCAAACACATATATAAATGAATTAAAAAGAAGATTAGGGTGGTTCTACACCCACCAAAACTTGTGTGGCTCTCTATCTCTCTGTCTCTCTCTCTCTCCTTCTTCCGTTCTTGCTTCTATTGAGAGCACTCTCAACTGGTATCGGAGCTCTATGCTTTTGGCTAGGGGTGCCAAGTGTGGGACTTTGTATCCCTTACATGTATCAGGGGTATTTGATCATGTTGTTGCAATAATTGAGCAGCCAAGCACTTCTTTGTGGCAATGCACGTTGGGGCACATGAGCCAGAATGGAATGAAACTCTTATGCCATTTGGGTTATGTACCGCATTTGAGTTTCTCTGATTTTGAATTTTGTGAGCATTGTCTCTATGGGAAGCAGACTAAATCAGCCCACAAAATAAGGGGAAAGAAAGAGTTTGAAAAGCTTGATTTGGTGCATTCAGATGTATGTGGTCCCATGCCTACATGGTCATTGTTCCAGGGGTAGACTATGTGATGCTTACTGATTGCAGGGAGCCTTCTTCCTACAAAGAGGCTATGATGCACGAGGATCAACGCAAGTGGGAGTATGCTATGCAATCAAAGATGAGTTCACTTATGAAGAATAAGGCTTGGGACTTGGTTTCTTTGCCACATGGAAAGAAAGCCTACTAGCCAATGCAGGACAACAGATAGTACCAACTGCGGATGAGATTCTCACGTGGACAAGAAGAAATGCAGATGCATTGTGTTTTATTATCTGCAGTGTTAGTGATTCTATCATGGTGTTAATTCAACATGTCACCACAAAGGAGGAGGCATGGACGGTCTTGAAAAATTAGTACGAGACCATGAATCAGACGCGGATTCAGAATTTGGAGACTCAACTCGCGAATGAAAAGTTGTCTGAATCTGAAGTGGCAGAGAAGTTCATCACCAGGGTGAAGAATCTGCACAATCAGATGACTGCGATTGGCATCACCATCACCAGCAAGAATCTAGCATGAAGGTGCATACGGATTCTCCCAACAAAGTATGATGATCTTGTTATGGCGCTGAATATTCAAAACAAAAATCCGCCCCTCAACTTTGAGGATTTCAGTGCGATGCTTCTAGAGAAGGAGATGCATCAAAAGACAAGGAGTGGAGAAGATTCGGCTTTCTAAACCGGATCAAAGAAAGGTAAGGGTAAGGACTCTGGTAACCCATCTTCTTCTGATGATAAAAAGAGAAAGAAGAAGATCAAGTGCTTCTATTGCAATAAGGCAGGGCACAAGTAGAATGAGTGCCGCAAGAAGATTGCAGATGAGAAGAACAGAGTGAAGAAAGAGTCCAACAACAGCAGGCAGGTAGTACCCATAGAGCTGTTCATCGTAATTGAAGAGATTTGCACGAAGGCAATTCATGTACCTACAGATGAACCTTGGATCATTGACAGTGGTGCATCGCACCACATGACCAGTTGGAAGGATTGGTATACCTCTCTACAGTTGGTAGGGAATGACATCATGGTAGCAGTCGGCAATGATGCAAAATGTCCAGCAAAAGGAAAAGGCATGATTGCCAGATGGAGTTGTAAAACAGTTGTCCGATGTTCTTTATGTACCAGATATCAAGAGGAACTTGTTGTCCATTTCTGCGATCACGAATCGGGAGCTCAAAGTTCAATTTGATAAGAATGGTGCACAGATCCTGGATCTTCAAGGAAAGGTCATTGGTAAAGGTACACAGCACAACAACATTTATGAACTCTCAACTTTTAGTGCTCGAGTGGATATGAAGAACACTAAGCTGTGGCATGAGAGGTTTGGTCATCTAAACCTTAGTTCTTTGAAGGAGATGCATAAAAGTGGAATGATTGCAGACCTACCAGAGATTTTAGATATGCCCGATGTATGTGAAGCTTGCATGATGGGCAAGCAGCATCGGTAGCCCTTTCCTAAAGAGGCCAGCAGAGCAAAGGCTCCTCTAAAGCTCGTTCATACAGACCTCTGTGGAAAGATGGAGATGAAAGCTTTGGGTGGCTCCTTCTACTTCATGATGCTAATCGATGACTACAATAGAAGGATATGGATATACTTCCTGAAGATGAAAGATGAGGCTTTCAGTAGGTTCAAGAATGGCATGTAATGGTCAAGAAAGAATCGGGGAGGAAGGTGAAGAAGCTGAGATCAAACAGAGGTGGAGAGTTCACATCGACTGAATTTGAACGTTACTGCAAAAGTCACGGAATCAAGAGGCAGAAACCCCCGCCACATACATCACAGCAAAATGGAGTAGCAGAACGCAAGATGCGCTTCCTCTACAAAATGGGCTAGAGTATGATGAAAGGGAAATATTTGCCAAATACTTTCTGGGCTGAAGCATGTAACACTATAGTTTACATCCTCAATCGTAGCTACACGAAGGCTGTGAACGGGATGACTCCACTGCAAGCCTTTTCTGGTAAGAAATCTTCAGCTACACATTTCAGAGTTTTTGGATGTGATTGTTTTGTGCATGTCCTTGATGCTACCAGGACCAAATGGGAACCAAAGAGCTAGAAGTGTATTTTCTTAGGCTACAGTGAAGAGGCGAAGGGTTACAGTCTCTATATCCCTATTACTAAGAAGGTAATTGTAAGTTGCAATGTGGTATTCTCAGAACAACCGTATCAATTGGAGGAGGATGCTTCCTTCCCAGACAACCAAGACCAGGATATCCATCCAATGTTGCCACCAACAGCAGACCGAACTCCCCCAATGGTGCTTGGGAGGATTCAAGACAAAGAAGATAAAGAAGAGCATGCAGAACCACAGTGGCAATGGCCATTCCTGAAGTGGGTAAAGCAGCTTTTGGATGGTAGAGAACCTCTAGCAATTGAGGAGGAACCATCCAAACACCGCCGGTCCAAGAGATGAGAGGAGCAAAGAAGGGCACAGGAACACTTGGTCAACTATGCTTTGATGATGACAGAAGTGATCCATGCTGATGAACCCAAGCATCTTGAAGAGGCACAAGGCAATGATAGGTGGATGGAGGCTATGCAGTCGGAGTATGGCTCCATAATGAAGAACAATACTTGGGACCTTGTGGATCAACCACCAAAGCACAGGGTAATCAGAACCAAGTGGGTGTACAAGATCAAGTACAAGTCTAACGGCACGATGGATAAGTACAAGGCTCGGCTCGTGGCAAAAGGATTTGCATAGGTACATGGTTTTGATTATCAAGATACTTTTGCTCCCACAGCTCGACTAACCACAATTCATAGTGTTTTGGCTTTAGCTACCTAAGGAGGTTGGCCCGTGTTTCAGATGGATGTGAAATCCACCTTTTTGAATGGAGATCTTAAGGAGGAGGTATACATGGAACAAGCACTAGGTTTTAAGATCCCCGGTTCAGAAGGTAAAGTTTGCAAACTAAAGAAGGCACTTTATGGGCTGAAACAGGCCCCATGAGCGTGGTACCAACGAATTGATGCCTACTTTCTACAAAACAGGTTCAAGAGGAGCCCATTTGATGCAAATTTGTATATCTTCAGAGAAGGAGGCAGGTGTATGATTGTGGTCCTTTATGTGGACGACCACGTCATAACAGGGAACCATGAAGAGAAGATCTCACAGATGAAGTATTTGCTAGGAAGAGAGTTTGAAATGACAGACCTCAGACAGATGCATTTCTGTTTGGGGATTGAAGTTTGGCAAGAGCTGAAACAGATCTTCATTTCACAGCTGAAATATGTTGGAGAGATACTGAAAGCATTTGGCATGGCGGAGTGCAAAATAGTTGGTACCCCTATGGAGGTTGACGCGAAGCTCTCAAATGAGGATTCATCACCACTGGTGGGCGAAGCAAAGTACAAAAGGCTTGTGGGCAGCTTGATCTACCTATGCAACACACGGTCGCGGACATCAGCTTTGCGACCGGTGTACTAAGCAGGTTTTCCAATAAGCCCCGGGAGAACCATTGGAGGGTAGGGATGCAGGTGCTGAAATGAATCAAAGGCACACTTGATTATGGCATCACCTATACCAAGGGCAACATCTTGACCGGATTCTGTGACTCGGATTGGGCAGGAGACGTGGACAGCAAGAGATCAGTGACAGGGTACTGTTTCTCATTTGGATCTGGAGTTGTGTCATGGGTCAGCAAGAAGCAACCCACAGTTGCTCTTTCTTTTACTGAGGTCAAGTATAAATCTGCATGCTTTGCTTCTTGCGAGGTAGTGTGGTTGATGTGACAATCAGAGTTGCATGGCAATTGCAAAGAACCCGGTGTTCCATGCTCGCACAACACACATTGAGATTCAATATCACTTTGTATGCAAGCTGATCATGGATGGAGAGGTCGACTTGGTGTACTGTCCGACTATAGAGAATGCTGCAGACATCTTCACAAAGGCTCTTGGATGAGACCCACTAGAGAGGCATCTTCATCGACTTGGCGTTGGGCCAAAAAAGTAAGTTCACTTGCAGGTGGACATTGAGGGGGGGTGTTAGATATCAATGCTCCACTCTCGTGTAACTATGCAAGAACCGGCTAACTCTACTTGTAAGCCCCCCATATGAGGAGAAGGCATTTGAGTAGCTCAGTTATCCGGTAGGTCCTGGTTTGGACACCAGATGGGGGCCATGTGTGGCCTGATGGCTGGACGGCTTCAGATAGAGTTGGCACACCGCCAACTAGGCTACATGCAAGCATGGGAAGGCATCCCTTGACTGACTGCACTGAGGGTAGATGGAGCATTTCTCGAGGCAGCCCACTTTCAGGTTGTGGGGCCCATTTGGAGCCTCAGATGATCCTGGATGGCTGTGGGCTGAAGGACAACGTAGGCCAGTTGCTCTGTTTTGTGCACCGGTTCTATCGTATGGTCGATGGCCTATTTTGGGACCACAACCATTTTGGGTGGACTAGGTCGGCCACCCAATTGAGCATAACCGACTATGACTGGTGGCTATACATTTCATCACTAGCTACAGTAAGCCCGTGAAGCCCATTTCATCACTGGCTATAGCAACCTTGATTCCTTAGCATTCAGCCTCTGTCTTCTACTGTTTCTAGCACACCATATCAAAGGATATATTTAAAAAATTTTGCTATAATGAGCTGGTTCCAGCACCGTTCCAAGTGAGGATGGCTGACCAAACAAGAATCCAACCTCTTGGAATCTTGAGAGGGCAAGAAATTACAATCGTGGGTATGACATTCACAGTTACATTTGTGGTACTCAAAATGGAGGAAAAAGACTCTACTTACACCATCCTATTGGGTAGGCCATGGTTGAGAGCTACCAAAGTCAAGCAAGATTGGGGCTCAGAGAAAATCACTATCAGGAAGGGAAAAAATAAAATCAAAGTTAACTTATCTTCTACATTTTCATGCTGACCACCAGGCTTTAATTTACTTAGTCAACAAATAGCATCTAACAGGAAGATTAGCAAGATGGATGCTGTTGTTGCAAGAGATTGACTACACAATTGTAGTCAAACTCTTGAAACAAAGTACATTTTCATGCTGACCAAAGTACATTTTCATGCTGATCACCAGGCTTTAATTTACTTGGTCAACAAATAGCATCTAGCAGGAAGATTAGCAAGATGGATGCTATTGTTGCAAGAGTTTGACTACACAATTGTCCATAGACCAGGGAAATAGCATGCAATTGCAGATTATCTGAGCAAGCATAGGAGAGCCTTCGACAGGTATACTAGATGAAGTTCCTGATGCAAATTTGTTCATGGTAAGAATTGATGAGCAACCAAACTGGTATGACAAAATGTTACTTTTCCTCACTAATGGACTAATCCCAAAAACAATGAATCAAGATCAAAGAAAGAAGTTAGTGTTGCAAAGCATACCTTTTCTTATCATTGCTAGAGTGTTGTATAGAAGGGGCATTGATCAGGTCATCAGGAGATGTGTCCAAGACCATGAGTAAAAAGCTATATTAACAAAAGCACATGGAGGTATAGCAGGAGGTCACTTCTCAGGAGATATTACAGGTAAGAAAATCTTGCAGGCTAGATTATGGTGGCCCACAGTGTTAAAGGATGCCTGCAATTATGCAAACTCATGCCTACCTTGCCAAAGAGATGATAGACCAATGGATAGTGACAGGATGCCACACCAACCCATCCTTCCATTGGGTCCATTTCAAAAGTGGGGATTGGAATTTATTGGACCAATCAAGCCTCCAGCAAAATATTCAGGTAATCAATATATACTTGGTGCTACTGAGATTATTGCATAAAATGGGTAGAGGTTGTTGAACTCAAAACATGTAAAGCTAGAACAATTGCACATTTTCGCTACCATAATATTGATACCATATTTGGTGTTCCAATTGAGATTGTATCTAATAGAGGGACCCATTTCATAAACAAAACAATAAAAAAGATGACAAAAATGCACATGATGTTGCACAAAAAGTCTACAGCATATTACCCACAAGCCAATGGTTTGGCTAAGAGTACAAACAAGTTAATGAAAAAAGTTTACAGAAGAACCACTACTGATCATCCAGGGCATTGGGATCAGCATTTAGACTCAGTACTTTGGGAACTTAGGACAACACACAAGGTAGCCATAAGATTGACACCTTTTAGGCTAGTGTATGGACGTGAGGCAGTAGTACCCATGGAATTTATTGTAGCAAGTCTCAGAGTAGCAATTGACAACAAACTTTCCCTAGAAGACTCCATCAATGCAAGATTGGAGCAGCTTTTACAATTTGATGAGGATAGATTGACAAGCTCTCACACAGTTGACATTATTCACAGAAGAAGAGCAACATGGATAAATAGAAACATAAAGTTTAAGCTTTTCAAAAAGGGAGATTTAGTGTTGATGTTCAACACCAAACTAGGAAAAATGCTAGGAAAATTCAAACTTAGATATGATGGTCCATTCAAGGTATTGAGGCATATGAACAAGGGACATTTCTTCTCTCAGATCTCCATGGTAATACATTTGACAAACCAGTAAATGGCTTCAGACTGAAACCATACATTGAAGATCATACAATAGAGGCAAAAATAAATACAATTTCTCTGAATGATTCTATATATACAATAGAATATTTTCACTCTGTTTCAACATTTTAAGTTACCACAGTACCAAGCATCTCCAAAGTACAAACTATATGTATATCACATAGACAAGGACCTGCAAAAGAAAGTCACTTACAAAGATTTAAGAGATTACAACTGTTCAATCTACAAAAAATCAAAGAACTATCTGTAGTGACAAATGAAGAAAATAATTCAATATCAAAAATATTTTACACACCAATTGATGGAAGAAATCAAGAGTAGCACAATTAAAGAGCACTGTGGAAAGCAGCAACAACAAAGATTACTACAAAAGCAATAGCAGCAGCGGACATCTCTCCACCACCCTGACAAAATAGCTTTGACATCAAGCGGTAGCCCACTCGGTAGGACATCAAACCAACTACAAAGCAGAAAACTATCTAATCAATAATTTTATTTTATCTTGGCAAACAAAGGGTTAATTATAATGTCATCACAGGAGAGCTAGAGCATACAAAAAAGCCATATTTGATCAAAGTAGCAATCCGACCGGAGTCTACATGAGTTCGACTCCCTGGACAATGCACTCCGACTAGCATCCAACTCGCCTCCAATGTGGACAGGCACACTTCCACTGGCATGCAACAGCACAGCCAGCCCAGTCAGATATATCTAACTCGTGTCTGCTAGTACTTTGCCACAATCTATCCGATTGACCCTAAGGCCACGTGTCACATCCAATTGACACATATGAGGTCCAACTCGCATTTGCCCCTCTTCCGAATAAAGGTGCCCACACCATCAAGCATCCAACTTCGCCCTGACTCCAGTAAGTCAACCATCTACACCCCCGACTATCCACCGCCAAGGGAATTTCGTCCCATCCGATGCACAATTCGTGAGATTCATTGTACTCTTGCCTCAGAATGTGAGCTTATGACCTCACTATTGGTAAACTAAAAAGAAAGCACAAAGTGAACAAAAACTTAGAAATCTTCCTTATTGAATGAAGAAGGGTGAGGTCCTTATGTAGGCACCTCTTACATGATCACTGACATCACTGATGACTTCAGAGCTCCACAATCATCTCCTAAATTTGCTCCTAATTTCTCTCAATCATCCTATGTGGCTTCTACCACCACCTAACTGTGCTTATGGGCACCCAACTATGCCTCTAGCACACACACATAGAAACCAAGGTGTGCCTGGGGCATACACCTTGAGATATCCCAACAAACCCCCCATCAAGTGAATGCCTCAGGCTATGTCAAGGATACATCTAGCACAAGGTGTCACATGCCATCTCATGGTGGTCATGGATTTATCAATGGCTAGGATCTCAAGCTAGCAAGGGTTCCCATGGGTCTAAGGTAAACAAAAGGGATACAAAAGATCTTCCAATGGTTATCTCCCCTACATGTACATGCACACAATGTCTGCAGGAGGTACCATGGAGTAAAACACATACACATGGCCTACATCATATGGTATCTAGAGGTGTTTGCAAAACATACAAAACACAATAGCTTATTTCATTCATTTTGGAGGACTATCCAGGCTGAGTACCTTGACTCAACATAAAAAGAGAGATCTAGAGCATACATGGAGATGATTCAAAAATCATAATCTTCAAAGGATGCCTCATCTTGTGGAGGCACATCAACTAAAAGTAGATTGGCATTTTCTGTCTTTGAAGTTGCTTCCTTTTTGGTAACCATTATCTTGGCAATCTTCAACAAGGAAGCCATGTTGGCATTCTCTTCCTTTGTAGCATAACAAGACATTACTTTATGATTTGGCCTTTCACATATTTTGCATAGGCAAGCCATGAGAGGGTCTAACCTAGGTATTGGCAGTGTCTTCTCTCTTACAAGGCTAGAAAAATAATTGAAAAGCTTCAAAGTATAAGCATTTAATGCAAAGACTTGTGACCAAATTTCATACTACAAATCAATGATGCTTTCACTTACATGCTTCACAGAGGTGGCTAAATGAAAGATTTCTAGGCAAATCCAAGTGTAGCAACTCAAAGCAAAGCTGTAGCCATAGTTGTACTGATGCTTTTCAAAACTTCAAAACCTCAAAAATGCTAAAGTAGCATCTAATGTAGCATCACATTCACAACCTTGTCAAAACTATCAAAAACAGAGGCCTAAAATTGGAGGGCATGTATCTCACTCTCCAGAGCAAAGAAAAAGGGGCTTTTTAAGGCAAAAGAAAGCTCATATACTAGAGAGAATCCATTAAGGAGGAGAGGCACAAATCTGCATCATGTCGCCATAGCTCGCTTCTTCAAAGTCGATTGGTTTTTCTCTATTTTCTCCTTGAATATGTAGCCATTGTTGCTCAAATTTTAGCACAAGATAGCCCAAGGTATGGAGAAGCTTCCCTTGAAAGGAATTAGAGAAAGATGAAGCAGTCTCAGAGAAATCGTAGGAAAGAGATTTGAAAATTTGCATGAAATGGTGACCATCAGAGATGAAGATGCTACAATCCCTTGTAGCCAAAGGTTTGCCCCTTTGAGAGGTATCTCCAATAGGAAGGGCTTGGAGAAAGGCGGAGAACTGAGGGAGAACGGGCTTTAGCAAGATTTGGGAAGAAAGAGGAGAAATGGTGAAGATGAAGAAGAAGAAGATGATGATGATGTGGCATAAATGGGCTCAAGGGGGATCAAAGGGCTCTGATACCATGTTAGTTAACTGAAAAGAAAGCACGGAGTGAACACAAACTCAAAGATCTTCCGTATTGAATGAAGAAGGGTGAGGTCCTTATGTAGGCACCTCTTACATGATCACTGACATCACTGATGACTTCAGAGCTCCTCAATCTGCTCCTAGATTCTCTCAATCATCCTATGTGGCTTCTACCACCACCTAGCTGTGCTTATGGGCACCTAACTGTGCCTCTAGCACACACACATAAAAACCAAGGTGTGCCTGAGGCATAGACCTTAAGATATCCCAACACTCACCACCCACACTATGTGGATAGTTCCCCACTTTCATGCGAAGATCTAGCCTTAATGCAGCCAATCATGGAAATTACACATGACACCGATGCAATCCTCACAAGGACTCTAATAATCCGACGATGGGAGCTCGATGCAACTCTCCCCCAATCACCAACTCCGATTGCCAATCGACAATGAGCAACTTCAACAAAGATCAACCAGAAAATGCTAGTCCTACCAAGCTCCATGCCACACGAACTGGTGCATATGGCACCAAAACGTAAGTCTCGACCCACAACCCCGATCTCTTCTCAGCCTCAACAACCATCCCTCGACCTCCTCATCTCTACCACCCTCCTCAACTCAAACATGGCTCCCAGGAAGAAGCCGATGACCCTCGCATGAAAGAGCCCACACCAAAGCCCTGTTGTAGAGAAAGCCATCATGGAAGAAGCAAATGAAGAGACAAAGAGCAACTATGAGACACCACAGCCAACACTAAAGAAGAAGATAATTACAGCTACCTTTCACGAATTCAAGTATCTCTAGACGTGTAAAAGAACCAAAAATGATTGAAAAATATCGACTTGCTATACTATGCGACACTGCCTTGGGCGGCCTGAACATCCTCACCCGATGCTCTCTAATAGTACGAGTCTTTCTAAAAAATGGGAGGTAAGTTGATAGATACATTGATGGTTACCCCCAAAGTCGTTGCTAAAGTTTATCAATTACCATTGATAAGGGAGGAGGTAACATATCAAAAGGATATTGATCAAGAGATGCAGGACAGTCTACCTGAAATAGCCAAAAAGTATTTTTTTTTCAAAAATGTGCAAGACACTGGGAAAAGGCAACAGTTAATCTGGTATTTGGAGAGAATACAATTGTTGGTAAAAACTAATACAATCAGCCATGATTCATATGCCTTGCTCAGAGCAGCCAAAAAGGGGACCAGAATCAGTTGGACTCATATCTTGCATTCAAGGGTCATGAGTGAAATTGTGAAAAAGGACTTAACATCAACAAATGCACACTCAAAGATTTCACCAATCATCACCACTCTGTTCGAATTTGCAACACAAAGTTTGATTGAGAAGCCTCATGTAATTATCCAATATAGGGAGCAAAGGACAAAAATGTGGCACAGCCAAGATACAAAGCAAGAGAGCAGGCATAGCCCGGATCCAATAAAATATGCCTTGGTACAAGATTTGGAGGCATCCAACTATTCACATGAAGAGAGCATGCAAGCAGTGTATGGAACATCAGTAGCAGAATCGTTATGGGATACTCCCATTACCGAAGAAGCAAAGCTCCCAAGCAAATCAGAGAAGCCAGCAACAAGGAAGATTAAGCTAAATCCAAAAGGAAACACAATAGCAAAACAAACATGGGTGTAACCAGAAGATGACCTCTTGAGAATCCTACTCAATACTGCTCCACATAGCCCGGTAGGTGGTTTCTCACCACTACGGAAACTTACTGTTCTTTCGGATACCTTGATCTCAGATACATTGGCAAAGAGGACACGAGGAGGTGTCAACAACGGAGGTAGACCATGCCTTAATCACAATGAAAGACTACTAATCAACAAAGAAAAAAGAACTGGGAATTGCAAAAGCAAGTACAGGAGTTACAGAAAGAAAAAGAGGCAACAAAGAGTTTCCTTCTCAAATAGACAAAACTTGAGAAAGAGATGGCTAATGCACATGCAGATGTTGCAGAGATGGCTAAAGAATACCACAGCTCCAAGGAACAGCAAAACAAATACATACAAAAATTGACAGGGCACGTCAAAGTACAAAAGAATGCATGCCTACCATCAAAGCATGGCCGTAAGAAATGAAGGATGAGTTTTTTATTCAACTTGACAAAATGGAAGCTGATCAAAGAGAATTATAGATTGTGAATACACTCCTAACAGATCGTATCTATGCGCTTGAAAATGTTAAAGCACAACTCAAGGAAATGGTAAAAGAAGTAGACGGTGTGCTTATGACAATAGCAAATATTACTGAAATGAAGAATCAGCTCAGTAGAAATTCACAAGAAGCATAGGCCAAAGCATGGGCCAATCTTAAAAGCACGCTTTTTGCAATTGGTACATGCCCATATGAAGCATTTGCATCAGCTGCTTACACATATGAGGCTATGGCACACGAGCTAAAGGGTCTTAGGGCAAGAGTGAAGGCGGGAACTAAAAGACAAATGCCATTTGAGAAGAATTTTTCCATACTAGGAGAAGAACCTGCTAACAACTTGGAAACTCCTACAATGCATGCAAAAGAGGTTAAACAGTATACCCACATAGAAACAAAGATGCCTGAATTATTTGCAAATGTTGATGCTATGAGTAGCCCAACTCAATCATGGTGTGCTAGTCCACCTTAGACAATAGAAGCAGCAGAATAGAAGCAGCAGAATATACAACAGATGCAGAGAACCATGACAAAAAGGAAGGCCAGCCCATAGTTGACCCTATTGTCAATCAAAGTACATAAATTGACCTGGCAGTGACACACAGTTTTAAGCTTGATCTGAAGGATTATTTCCAATAAAGGGTTTAAGTCTCCAACCTTTTGAGAAAAATTCTCTCCACCGAAAGTGCCAGGTGTTGAAGACTCAGTCTCCACCTATGTGGCCAATAACCCAGGGTCGGCATAGGTTAGGATAAATCAGTCCCATGGCACAAGGTAGTTACTGTGAAGATAGTGGGAGAGAAGGAAGGAGTCTCACTTGTGGCTTTCTCATATACACAATGGGGGAATACACACAAATGTGGAGGCTGAAAACAGTTTTCCTCTTCTTAGTTGTGAAAGCCAAAAGAACTCTAGTACAAAGAAATAGAAGAACCCTATATGTGGGTCTCAACCAAACTCAGCTAACTAAGGTGGCATACTAACCGAGCCACAAACTAGAGTACATAAGGATAGCTGTCATCCAGCTATTATTCATGGGCGGTGTACCAACCGCATCTGCAGCTAACAAGTCGGTGACATAAATGCACAACGGTCACCCTGGCATATCATGAGTGGAGCTCGATATCTCAACACTCCCCCTCCAGCTCAATCCCAATTCTTGCACACCAAGTAGGTCTTTGAACTTGCACAGCTTCTCTGCGCCCAATGCCTTTGTGAATATGTCAGCTACCTGATCCTATGTGCTGACATAAACTAGATCAATAAGACCTAGTAAAACCTTCTCCCGCACATAGTGATAATGCACCTCAATGTGCTTTGTTCTAGCATGATAGACTGGGTTATTTGCCAAGTGTATACTCCTCATGTTGTCACAATAAATGACAACTGGCCCATTTGTAGAGTAATGCATATCATAAAGTAGCTTATGCAACCAAGCTACCTCACATGCAACCATTGCTACACCCTGGTACTTAGCCTCTATGCTCGACAAGGCAACTGTAGGTTGTTTCTTGCTGCTCCAAGTGACTGTAGCACTCCCAAAAGAGAACACATATCCACTGGTAGATCATCTATCAGAAATACTACCAGCCCAATCAGCATCAATGTATCCATGCAACTGTATCTAAACCCTAGCCTCATAAAATAGTCCATACTGCAATGTGGACTTCACATACCTGAGTATGTGTCTAGTGTGGGGGTTAAAGGTCACTGTGCCTTTACCCCGATTATGTACAATACTCAAACACATATATAAATGAATGAAAAAGAAGATTAGGGTGGACTTGTGTGGCTCTCTGTCTCTCTGTCTCTCTCTCTCTCCTTCTTCCGTTCTTGCTTCCGTTGAGAGCACTCTCAACTGGTATCAGAGCTCGGGTGATCTAGCTGAGCGTGCGTGAATGCTTGAAGCTCAACAACTCTATGGGAGGAAGGAGAAGCTCTGTGGGAAGCTTTGTGGGTGACTTTACTTGCATCCGAGTGTGCTGAGACCTCGGAGGAACCTTTGGAAAAGTCACTTTGGTTTTACAAAGTGGTTTTGAGAGCCTATTAAGTGGTTTCAAAGAAAAAGTCGTTTTTTGAGCTTTTCCCTATTCCGTTCGATGACAGAGACTCCGTATTGACTTGTAGAGGCAACTATTGCTTGCTTTTGGTGTCCACATTACTTCAGGAGCTTGGAAACACCTTCATTCTTGAATTTGGGATCATTTCAGTGGATTTCTGACTCACTGTGTCAGTTTCTGCGTTTTTTGCCTGGGTGTTGGAACTCAAGTTTGGAGCAACCATTTGCAGATCTGTCAATTCTGTGGACTTAGGAGGTCTAAAACTTCTATGTTGCTCATCATTCGCACTCCGGTGGAGTTTACAAATAGCTCTGTTTCAAAAAACGTTTTTCAGCCCATGTGTTGGACCCAGTGATTGAGACCACGGTTTCCAAAACCGTCTGTCCCATTACGTTTTGGACGCCCAAAAACCCAGGTTTTGAAACCTTAGATTTATGCCACATGGCAGTGGATAAGTGTTGACTCCCATTTCTCACTCATCGGTTGGGATTTTGGAGTTCAGGAAGAAGAGAGATATTTGCAAATTTTCTTGCTGAGTCCGATTATGCAATGGCACCCATGTTTTGAGGCATTTCAGGTTCTATTTTTAGTAGCAGTCATTACCATGGGACCATGATTTCCTGAGCATACCTTATGCAAATCACTCTGGTTGTAGTTTGAGCAGTGTGTGCTCATTTGTGGTGTGCATTTGGTTGTAGTGGATGATTTGTAGGCCATTTGGA